>NW_017306808.1:586613-660835 GCF_000935625.1 Nanorana parkeri
TCGGCCCCGACACCCCCCCCCCCCCCCCCCCAATGCTTCCCTTTACTAATGATACAACCTTTAGCTCTTTTTTGCAAAACTGCACTGCAATTTTAGAAAAAAATTATTTGAGGAAAGCAAGGATTCCACTTGACCTTTCTAAAATATTTGGCACTGATAGCTGACATTACTTCTGTTGATGCACTATATCTGAGGCATTGTCCTAACTTAGTTAATTTAGAGGATTTTTTTAAATAATTTTATTTTGAATGAGTTATAAAATTAAATAGGTTGTAGTTGGGAGTGTATTGTCTTTTGTATGTGAATGACATGAAAGAAATATTTTGTAAATGTTGTGGTTCTTTGATTGTACCCCTATGTGGCTTTGTATTTTTCCTCTCAGTATGAAACAAACAATCTTATTGTCTTACAAGCCATAATTTAAACACTTAGCTTTCATTCCTGAATCATTCCAAAGGAATAATAGCTGAAAACTGACCAGTTTAGTCTGGACAACACTGTCACTAATTTTGCTCCTATTTTTATCAATTAGCCAAACTTTTAGACTGAGATCCGAGTTTGGCTCAGAGCTTGAGTAATTTTTTGTATATCACCAATGACTGGATTGATTTTGAGTTTTTTGCACCATTACATCAATAGCGATTATTTATAAGCACAAGGTAGATTTGTGAAATAATGTTTATTTTAGTACGCAAAGATGCAAATTATACCAACATAATGTGTTGATATGAAAAAATCATAACTCTCAGAAAATTTGATTTTGCTTTCCAGAAAATAATATTGTTAAGTGTATTTAAAGAATGGTAACCTGACAAAACTGTTTTGAAAATTGTTTTTTTTCTCTTGATATGGAATGTTTGAATATATAGGTCTACCTTATTCCACCAAAGTATCATATGCAGACCCTGAAAGAGCAACTAGATGTTGGATATCCTCTGTGATGTACCTGCATTTGTACATAACCAATTTTATCTGGATTGCCATCATCTATTGGCTAGGTTGGAAATTTTAAGCACATAGCCTATTTTCCCTCCTTGGACATACAGGGGTATCCACTATTGACTTAAAGAACAACTAAATTCTATTTTTTTCAGTGCAAACACTTTGTAATTGCAAGCTAAAAATTGTGTGTGCATTTTTACTTGCAGGTCTGTGTTACCCTTTGCATTATTCACCTTTCATATTATCCTCATGTCATGCCTTTTTGTTTCACCAGCATTAGTGGAAGGTAATGAAAGGATGCTGCTATATGACGGAAGTAAACCTTCCGAGGAAGTTCCCTTTAGGAGGTATTTTTTTTATTTGTCAGCAATAATAGCCAATTCTATCTCCACCATAATCCTCTCTCACTCCTGCTCTTTTTCACCACTTTTACCTTAAACATAGCATAAAATGCAGCTGTCAACAAATGAGAAGGTAGAACACATGACAGAATTGGGAAAAGTCACACTGTACTGTGCAGTGATGGTCTCTACCCCTCATGCATATTTAGGCAGAAGACCTGAAGCCAAGAGGTTATAGAGAATCCAATTTCCTGCACCGCAGGGAGAACTTATGGAAATGCATGTAATTACAGAGTGTTTTCATTAATTAGAAAATATTTGTGATGGAACAGACAACAGACAGCTGTTCCCTGAACAGGTGCCCCATTAGAAGATTTTCCCTTACCTCCAAAATGTTGGATTTTCTATCACTTTCTTTCTCAATAACAGTGATCACCAGTACAAATAGAGAGGTGAGCCTCCCCCAAATGGGACTCAGACAGTAACAAAAACTTGACAGATGGTCTAATCTTTTCTAACTTTATCCAAAACTAAACAAAAAGGTTTAGCCTAGAGATACACTTTAAAAATTTGTAGAGTAAATTGGAGCGTTAACAATCCCTTAACAACTGTGTCCCTAAAATGAACCTATGTAATTAATGAAGAAATAAATGTGAAAGATTCATAGCACTAGTGTCAACAAATCAAATCTGAAATTATTTTAGCCTGTTCTGGATAATACATTTGATTTGTCCGTGACAGTTAAATAAGGTGGCAATCTCATACTGACCTTTACAGCCTATTGCCTTTTAACTTCTCCCCCACTCATCTTTTCTATCCTCTTCACCACTTTTCTTTTGTGGCACTGAAGTAATGTGTAGTCTCTATCATCCTGACTGGCTGTTGAAATGGCTTTACTGCTATGAATAGCTTTATAATTAGAGCAGTATACCTTTACTTTGCTGAGCTGCAGTACCCTGATAATGTCTTTGGAAGCATCAAGATATATGCATATTGTTCCTATTTCTTTGTAAGCTTCCTCTGCTAAGAGCAGGGTGTTTACAAAAAAAATCTAAGCAAGCACAGGTATATTATGCTGTGGACCCCATATTACTTACAGTAAAGAGGCTTTAGTGCTTACAGTTGAACTCAAGGCACAGATATTTTTTAAAATTATGATGTGTAAAGCAATGTTACTTCTGCTCAGTTGTAATCATTGTCTGGATAACTTCACGTTACTTTAAAATCAACACTTTTCTTTCTGTTCCATAGTATGGCTCCTGCTTTACTTCTGACCTGTTCGGGATATGAGAATTGTTGGTCTCATAGACTGCAGCACTAGTATTGTTTTTACCAACACCTTTCTCCCCCTGGCAATTCACAGAACACTGTATTCTGTGAATAATGGTACTGCAGTGTTTATGACCAGTAGCTCTCATATTTAGGGCAGGAGCTATACTATGGGGCAGAAAGAAAAGTATTGATTTAGGAAGTACTGTGAATCAATCCAGACAATGATTATAACTAAGCAACGTTAAAGCGACAGTAAACTCAAAAATTAAATATTAAAAATAACTTTAATTATATAAATAATCAATTACTCTGTGCCTTTGTTTGTCATTGTTTAGCTCTAAATGGTCCAAAATCCATTTTAATTTTCTCCATCCACAACTTCCTGCCAGAGGGTGGCTACTTTTCTTCGCCATGGTCCCTGCAGGAGCTGAAAGGTAGCCACCCTCTGTATTTGTTCATGTAAAGGACTACAACATGCAAGAATTTCTTGCATTCTATGTCCTGTTGAGATCCTTTTTGGTCTCACAGTCCTAGGCGGTAATGCTGGGGATGGGCTTTAATGTGCCTCTCTAGCAGCTCACACTCGTCTTACCTTAATTTCCCGCTGCTCTGTTTACTTGCTGTAAGGTGGTAAAGAAAGCCCAGTATGAGTCCTAATAGAAGCTTATCCAGGGCTGTCTCTCCTCATCCCACGTGACAATGCTGAGCCAATCAGCAGTAATGTCTTGGGCGTGTCTTCTATTTCTACCTCTTCTCAGTCTCCACCCACAAATCCTCCCTTCTAGAATCTGCAAGGAGCTGGGATTTCTTCAGCAGCAGGCTATGTTTCTGTCCCACACTAATATATGGTCTTTGATTTCTCTCCTCCTGACTTACCAAGGAGGGAGTGTGGGCTGAGCTGCTTGTGATCACTGCCTTTTATCACAAACTTCTGAGGTGATTCTGCATGTGAGCTGTCACCAGCTTCATACTCTCTTCTGAGTCTCAGCTCACATGCTGGTCACACAGACAGAGGATACAGTTCTTACATTGGAAAACGTTTTTCTGTGTAGATTGTTATAAGCTTGATGTTTGTTGTAGATTTCTTGTCAGTAGTTGTGATAATTCAGAGCATTGCAGAGGAGATTACAAGCAGTGAAATTGTCATAGTGTGTTTAGTGAGGAGGCGGGAGGCAGCTGTGTGCTGTGAGAGATTATTCCTCTCTCCCTAATGGGAGTTGTAGGCAAAGAAAGATGTTCACGTGACCAGAATCAACGTGCACAGCTTTTACTAAGTGACAGGAAGTGTGAGTGGAGCACAGCAGACTTTCTAAAGGGATTCAAATAGTAAGACATTTTAAACATTAATAAATATGTCTTTGGAGAATATTCATTGTGTAGATGTGTATATGGAGAAAAAAGTTGAGGGTTTTGTGTCGCTTTAACATTTCTTTACTCATCATAATTTTCAAAAGCTTTGTCCTTGGAGTTACAATTTAGGCAGGTCTCTACCCCATGGAAGAAGTACTACAACTGCTCTGTAAATGAAGAATTGGAATATTTGTAATGGTGCTAAGTAAATTATTAATTTCCAGTGCAGCTTTTATGCATTGGGGGGAATTTATCAAATCTGGAGCAGATTTGCACTGCAGCCTATCAGCTGCTCTCTGTTATTTTTAAATCTTAACTGAACAAACTGAAGAGAGATGCTGATTGGTTGTCATGGTCAACTGCTCCAGATTCTGTTTGCTCCAGTTTTGATAAATTCCCCACACTGTGTGCAATTTTCTTTCAGTTTGTTTTGACAGAACTTGTTTTGTCTGTTTGAATAAATGATCCCCACTGTATCCAAAGATTTGGCTATGTTCTTGGCAATCACTAAGAGAATCATATTGTTGTAGAATGAATACTTCACAATGTAAAGGTAGAGGCACATGTAAAAACATGGCTTTGTTGCCAAAAAGTGACCATCAAAGTACAAAATGTGCAATTTCAGATCTTACGGTAGCTTTGAGGGATACATATGATACAGAGCTTCAATACATTGTGCCAGATATTGTGATGTAGTGACACTGTGATGTGATAATGTCATTTTTAGAGTGGATTCAGATTTATTGAAAGTACTTGTTATTTTGTTGCAAATAAATTGTTGCTAAAAACTACTTTAGAAGTCTTTGTCTTTTCTTGAATGAGCTAATTATTGGAATCCAGGTCATATTCTATGACTCATCAGGGATGTGGTTGCTTAAGAGTTTCTATTAACTCTCAATCAACCAGAAACTACAGTTATCCAACATTTTCCGATCCCCGTGGGTGCTGGATAACTGGGAGATTACTGTACTGACATTGTAAACACACACAGACATTAACACGGCCCACACAAGCGCAGCACACCGGCCCACACTTGATCACGTTGATAGACATTGCTGCAGCTGGTTAATTCTTCAACAATATATCCTAGTGCAACTACCCTGGTTATAATAGACATTAACACTGGTACCACGTATACAGTGCCTTGCAAAAGTATTCACCCCCTGACATTTTTCCTATTTTGTTGCATTACTACCTGAAATTAAAATTGATTTTTTTGGAGGGTTTGTATCATTTGATTTACACAACATGCCTACCACTTTGAAGATCAAAATATGTTTTATTGTGATACAAACAAGAAATGTGACAAAAAAAAACTGAAAACTTGAGCGTGCATGACTATTCATCCCAATTCAGTCAATACTTTGTAGAGCCACCTGTTGCAGTAATTACAGCCGCAGGTCTCTTGGGCGTACATCTCTATAAGCTTGGCACATCTATCCACTGGGATTTTTGCCCATTCTTTAGGGCAAAACTGCTCCAGCTCCTTCAAGTTAGATGGGTTTCGCTGGTGTACAGCAATCTTTAAGTCATGCCACAGATTCTCAATTGGATTTAGGTCTGTGCTTTGACTAGGCCATTCCAAGACATTTAAATATTTCCCCTTAACCTCTTGCCGTCCGCCCGTAGTAAAAAAACGGACGGACGGCACTGCAGCATCTGCGGGTTGCCGTCTCCAGACGGCAATTTTTTTCTGCTCGCGCGCGCCCCCTAGCGGGCACGCACGGGCAGAAAAGACCCGCTAAATGCACACACCCGTTACCGGGTGTTTCACATATAGGCGATCGATTTGCCAGTCCCTACGGATGAAAAACATCCCCACAGCATGATGTTGCCACCATCGTGCTTCACTGGGTGGATTGTGTTCTCGGGGTCATGAGAGGTCTTGGGTTTGCGCCAGACATAGCATCTACTTTGAAGGACAAAAAGCTCAATTTTAGGCGTCTATTCACTAAGCTGTCGTAGGCAGCCGAGTGAATGACCGACCTGAAGCGAAGTGAGCCGAACGCTGTTCGGCTATTCACTTCAGGCTGGTACAGCTGATTTCAGCCTTATATCGGCTGAAATCAGCAGGTTAAACAGCTGCTGCTGTATACCTGCAGTTTATGAGGATTCGGTCCCACAGTGCCACCCGGAGGCTATTCAATGAACTGCTGGTTTTTCCCCATACAAAGGGACTCCTTGCTGAGCTAGTCACTGGAAGGAGTTTCAGTATGCCTGCGTTGAGTGGGAGGAAGTGGCTGCTGAGGCCAGATAGAGGGGGCACTCGTCCGGCCCAATAGTAACAGGTTCGGTGTGGAGACTAGGAGGTCTTTGCCTGGCGTCCTACACACTTGCACAAACACCAGGCAAGTGAACACGTTGGCTTTAAGTAGAGGAAGGGGGAGGAGCCGCCTGACATCTTTGCTGATGACGTCGCTGGTTCCCCGACGGAGCCGCGGGAAGACCCGGAACCGGAGGACAGTAAGTTCGTTACACGAACCTCCGGCAGGCTACTCGCTGCTGTTCGGTCTATTCTTATAGATGCCGAATAGGCAGTGAGGCCAAAGGCCGGCCGTTTAGCCAGCTTCGGCTTTCACCTCGGCTCAGTCGAGCCGAAGCATATGCCTTTGGCTCGACTGAGCCGCCCGGCCGACTTCGGGAACTGTACGGGCTATAGTGGGGCCGAAGCTAGCCGAAGATCAGCGTACCAGTGTACCTTCTTCCATATGTTTGGGGAGTCTCCCACATGCCTTTTGGTGAACGGAAAATGTGTTTGCTTATTTTTTCTGTAAGCAATGGCTTTTTTTCTAGCCACTCTTCCATGAAGACCAGCTCTGTTGAATGTACAGCTTTAAGTGGTCTTTTGGACATATACTCCAATCTCTGCTGTGGAGCTTTGCAGCTCCCTCATGGTTATCTTTGGTGCCTGTCTGATTAATGCCCTCCTTGCTTTGTCTGTGACTTTTGGTGAGCATCCCTCTCTTGGCAGGGTTGTGGTGCCATATTTTTTCAAATTTCTTAGTGGTGCCCCTTGCTCAGGAGTGATGGAGACTCTGGGGCCTTTCAGAACAGGTATAAATATACTGAGATCACGTGACAGGGTAGGTGACTACTTTACTTTACAAACAATTCTGACAGTTTTCTTACTAAAACTACTGGTCACAGTCATATACACTATATTGCCAAAAGTATTGGGACGCCTGCCTTTACATGCACATGAAATTTGATAGCATCCCAGTCTTAATCTGTAGGGTTCAATATTGAGTTGGCCCACCCTATGCTGCTCTTCAACTCTTCTGGGAAGGCTGTCCACAAGGTTTAGGAGTGTGCCTATTGGAAGGTTTGACCATTCTTCCAGAAGCACATTTGTGAGGTCAGGTACTGATGCTCTAATTCATCCCAAAGGTGTTCTATCGGGTTGAGCTCAGGACTCTGTGCAGGCCAACGAAGTTCTTCCACCCCAAATTCGCTCATCCGTGTCTTTATGGACCTTGCTTTGTGCACTGGTGTGTAGTCATGTTGAAACAGGAAGGGGCCATCCCCAAAGTTGGGAGCATGAAATTGTCCAAAATGTCTTGGTATGCTGATGCCTTAACCCTTCCACCAAACTTTACCCTTGGCACAATGTAGTCAGGCAAGTACTGTTCTCCTGGCTAACCGCCAAACCCAGACGCGTCCTTCGGATTGCCAGACAAAGAAGCGTGATTCGTCACTCCAGAGAACACGTCTCAACTGCTCTAGAGTCCAGTGGTGGCGTGCTTTACACCACTGCATGCAACGCTTTGCAGTGCACTTGGTGATGTAAGGTATGGATGCAGATGCTCGGCCATGGAAACCCATTCCATGAAGCTCACTACACACTGTTGTGGTGACAATCTGAAGATTGGAGGTCTGCAGCTATTGACTCTGCAGTTGGCGACTTCTTGCGCACTATGCGCTTCAGCATGCGCAGACCCAGCTCTGTCTACTTTGTTATAATACCACTAACAGTTGACCGTGGAATATGTACTAGCAAGAAAATTTCACGGAACACCTGAATCCAATGATTTGAAGGGGTGTCCCAATACTTTTGGCAATAACATAGTGTATGTAGAGGCCCAACTGATTTCTACATCTATACTCTTATACCTTTGTACAAGCTTCTTAACACGTAGAGAAAAAGAATTGAGCACCTCCCCATGGAAAATATCTACAATTATCATGGTTATATACTAATGATATCGCATAGAAATGACTTGGCTAACTATGTATTATATACCAATTGAGAAGGTGCAGGTTCATGATAGACATACAGTTTCACAGTTTTGGAAATAAGACTATATATGTTGATGATTTTAACCTTGCTTTGTATTTTTAACAAACAATGTACACAATAAAATAAATGTTATATATATATATATATATATTGAAGTGGTCATGGTTGTTCCTAAAAAGTCTGTTTTCTTCTGTTCTTTCTTATCCATTGATATTAGGATGTGGCACTGTTTAAACCCCTATGCATCCTTGTTACTATTCTGAAGGTAATAGGTTGCACCAGATGTTATGTAGGAGCTTCATTGCAAAACACATTTGTTGAGGTACAATACCTCTCCACTGCACATAAAAAATATAAATAAATAAAAAAATTTATTGTGAGTAGTGGTTCCATATCTCAACATTTATTTGTTCTTGTAGATATGGAAAGACGCTATCAACTTTTTAGCTGTTAGTAAGTCATTAGTGAGTTTTAGGAGGGCGGTTTCAGTGGAGTGTAGGGGGCAAAAGCCAGACTGTAAGGGATCGGGAAGGTTGTTATCAGCGAGGTGGCGGCTCAGGCAGCCGTAGAAAAGACGTCCTATGAGTTTGGAGGTGAATGGGAGTAAGGGGACTGGTCTGAGATTGTTGAGGTCGGTAGGGTCCATTGAGGGTTTTTTGGGTATTGGAGTGACCAGGGCATTCTTTAGAGGGGAGGGAAAGATGCCAGTAGAGAGTGAGAGATTAAAATGTGAGTTCACTGTGAACTCATGGTGGTGATGACTTCTTCCCTAAAATATGTATTTATTTAATATGTTGTGATCATGCCATAAATCACATATTTTAGGCACTTCTTGTTATGGGGTGATAACTGTCTCCCAATTGTGCTACTGCATTGTCACTCTGTCATGTGCCCTTGATGGAGACTACACGCAGCAGTACTGACACTGTACAGGCATGGTCCACCATTGTCCAGAAGCCAGCTCACAGCAATGATGTGCAGCCAATGCTGAAGCTAGAAGAAGCTAGAGAGATTAGCAGCACAGAGGAGCAAAAAAAGAGGGGAAAAAAGGTGAAAACAGTAAGGAATAAAGGAAGTGATCCATTGAGCCAATTGAATACTTCTAGGGCTGCAGCAAATGATTATTTTCATAATTGATTAGTTAGCTGATTATTAACTTAGATTATTCCGATAAAATACTGTCATTTATTTAAAATAAAATACACAAATGCAGCGTTACAGACATAAAGTTTACTTCAGAATAAAATGGTATGGAAATCACACTGGACTGAAACACAGGGCATTGCAGTACCACACGTCACACTGCGGGTGGGAGGTGCATTTGGGATCAATTGAAATAAATGGCACTGCAACGCACCTGCTGCAGCAAAATTTGTCAGGCCAAAACCGAAAATGACTTTTCCCACCTTTTATATACAGTATATATTTTTTCAATGAATTGTATGTATTATATTAGACATTTTAATTAGTTTCATTGATTTAAAATAATATTAATTGTAAAACTCTAAGCCAATATAATAAAATAACCAACCTTTTATTTTAAAAAAATCTATTTTTAACTGTAGTTTATTTCACTTTTCCCTTCCTTTTAGACCCTTTTTTAGTATTTAAAAACTCTTTTTCCTTTTCTGTCAGTTTTTTTAAACTGTTCCCTTTTTTTTCCCCCTCAGGTTGCAGTGCTCTTGTTAGGGGGAGGGGTTAATTGAGCTCAGGTGTCTCTCATTGAGCAGGTGTATTATAAACTAGTGCATCACTCATTTTGAGCTTGCTCACACAGTTTGTATTTAACATTTTTATTTCTTTCACTTTTTTTTACTTTTTAAAATGTTTTAGTCTTTTTAATTTTAGTTTATTTAACTTTATTTTTTTCAAACATTTGTATTACTTGATTGCTGGGAGCAATAGCAAGCCTGCTATTGGATATTCCAGATTGCAATAGCAGGCTGGCTATTGCACCCACCCACTGCCTGCTGTTCAATCAGCAGAGGAGGGACCTGAAGGGCAAAGTTCTCCATCAGGTCCTGCCTTGCTGATTGACAGCAGGCAGTGGCAGGTGCAATAGCCAGCCTGCTATTGGCTATTCCATTTTAAAATATCCAATTGGCTGAGTATGGCTCCCAGCCTCTAGATGCAGAGGAGGAACGGGGCGGCAGTGGAGGCACAGGGGGCAAGGCGGATGAGGAACAAGGCAGGGCAGAGGAGGAACAGGCCAGGGCAGAGGAGAAATGGGGGCATAGAAGGACCAGGCAGCAGCAGAGGTACAGGGGGACAGTGGGGGAATGCAGTCACAGTGGTGCCAGCTGCAGTGGTCTATGTCCCCGCTGCCTCTAGCGATACAGGCATGGAGAGCAGCAGGGATTGAAAGGGACACAGCCAGGGAGGAGAACGGAGGAGCAGAGTGGCAGCAATTAATCAAAAAACAACTCATCGATGATGAGAATCGTTGCAAACAGTGGTGTAATAATCGCCATAGTGACCCAGGCAGCCGCTATGGGGCCCAGGGAGGCCCGACCAGGACATGCCTCCGATGCCGTGCGGACTGCCTGGGTCACTATGGCATCTCAGCTCATCTCAGCTCAGCTGCTGGCTGTCATTGGTGGGTGTGAGGAGGAAGTGTCGCTGTTAGATCACTGACAACCTGTCAGTGACAGCCAGAAGCTGCGGAGGAGGAGGTTGGGCCCGGCGTCAGTAGCGGAGGAGGTGGGGCCGGTGACGGAGGAGGAGGAGGTGGGGGCCCGGCAACGGAAGAGGAGGTGGGGTCGGTGATTGGAGAGGAGGCGGGCCCGATGATCAGGGCTGTCAGGTAAGAGGTGTGCAGGGGTGTGAGACCCTGCAGAGCCCACCATAGAAGGTCTATGGTGGGCTCTGCAGGGTCACCCTCAGATGGGTTGTTTGGGATATTAGGTGGGCTCTGCAAGAGGCTTAACTAGAAATCATGGGGCCCCATACAAAGTTTTGCTATGGGGCCCTGTGATTTCTAGTTACGCCCCTGGTTGCCAACTATTCTCATTATCGATTATAATCGATTTAATCGATCAGTTGTTGCAGCCCTAAATACTTCCAGTGGCTGGAGGCAGCAGCTGGAGCCAGCAGCACTTTAACACATGAGCATCCAGGAAAGTGTATTGCTTTTTCTTTTAGCAGGTATGTTAATATATAAAAGTGACCCTGTGCTGAAGTGATATTAAAATCAAATTAAATCACATACAATGGATGCTGCTCCTTAATGTTTAAAAATTGTAGTTTCCTGCAGAATCAGCTGGTCACCAGAGCACTGACCCTGATATCCCTTTTTAGGGTGGCTCCTTTGCCTTGCAGGATCCTATGGAGCCACCCTTGCGTGTGCTAGCAAGGCGTGTGCCTCCACAAACACATAGGGGGTGATTTACTAACCTAAACACACACACACACCAGGTGTGTGTGATTTTCACACAGCAAAACGTATTTATCAACCAAAAAGTCTCTAAAAGCATATTTCCACTAATGCCATATTTGGAAAAATCATGCACATGATGCATATATAATGCTGCTTCACAGTTTAGACAAAAATGGTTAGCTCATGCATTTACATTCCTTGCATTCATCAACGCAAGCAACACAACATAGAGCTAATTTACCCAACATCACCTTGGAATTCATTCAGGGCTTTGCACAACACACCTGCTGGGTGTGTACACATTACAAAGGTGTTTAGATTCCACCCATAGATCATGCTGGGAGGGAACACACTGCAGAGGTGTATACACATTCGTGGTGTGTTTATAAGGTTAGTAAATCAACCCCACAGGCTCAGCAAGCCGCTCCCCTGTTCCCCACTCCTGCTCCCTTCTTCCTTCTCCAAGCTAGTAGATGTACAGCTGGACAGGATGTTCAGGGAAGCAAAATTGAGAGAGTTGGAGCCTTCTGTTCGTAAACATGATGTCTGTAAGTGCTTGGGCAAACATTTAGAAAAATCCTTTGTTGGGCAATGTATATTTGTTAGATCTGTATTCCTTATTAAAATAAAATAAAGTTTGAGAGTTTAATACTACTTAAGTGTGAATCAAGGACAGGGCAAAACACACTCCTGCACTAGCTTGGAAGATCTCTGCTTCTTTGGAGGTTCTTGATCCAGACACTTTGACTCCTAATATTATACAGTAGATGATGGAGTTTCGACATCCTAGCTATAGTCACATCTACTAGAGATCATTCTGTGTACACTTATTCTAAGCATACGCTGAAGAGGAATCACATTTTGAAGGGAGCATGTTACTTTTTTCATCCTTAAGGAAACAGGACTAATGAATCCTTTGATACAACTTTAACAGGGATGCTACAGACATTAAAAGAAAGGAAGAAGGGATGCACAGGAAAGAAATGCAGGAGCTGGTAAGCTGTCCGCACAAAAGTCAAATCAAGAGTAGATGGAGGTTGCACATCTTGCAATTAAACCCAGTTGTAGCTAAACCTTTTTTTTTAGATAAAGTGGAAAAGGGTTGGTACCTGTGTCAAGTTTAAATACAGTTTATTGGGTGATTTCCCATTACTTTTTTACTTCCCTGCCACCTAAACATAAGATAAGGGGAAATATCCAAAATAATGTTGAAAAACATATTGCTACAAGTAAAGCAAACCCCCAAAATGCTTTAAATATATAATTAGTGAAAGGCAAGGACAGAACGCACAGGGACCATAAAAGATAAGCATAGGAACTAGGTCACAAGTGACAGGGAGAAGGCAGATGTATTAAACACACCTTTGTCTTCAGTTTACACAAATGTAAAAG
Organism: Nanorana parkeri; assembly: GCF_000935625.1. Taxonomy (NCBI): domain Eukaryota; kingdom Metazoa; phylum Chordata; class Amphibia; order Anura; family Dicroglossidae; genus Nanorana; species Nanorana parkeri. The sequence continues at coordinate 599,524 of NW_017306808.1, forward strand.
ATGGGTCTGGTAGTTGGAGCAAGAATGCAAATACTGATGTATCAAATGTATCTTTGTATCTGTCAAAAGTCCAGGTCCGAAACAGATTGGAAAAACGTAATGTAAATAAACTGCCAGAAACAGATGCCTTACACTAGCAAGTCCTCAGGGAGCTTAGTTTTGTTATAGCTAGGCTGCTTTTTCTAATCTTTAAAGACAGCTTACTTACTGAAATAGTGACAACTGATTGGCATAAAGCAAACGTGGTACCGATTTTCGGAAAGGGGTTAAGATGTATCATGGGATAATTATGGGATAATTATATGAAAAATATCTGAGTATATAGAAAACTAGTTACAGAAACGTGCCCAGAGAGTTATGATCAATGACTCTGAATGGACCAGTGTTGTGAGTGGTGTGTCCCAGGGTTCAGTCTAGGGGCCATTGCTGTTTAGCCTGTTAATTAATATTATGTAGGTTGGAATTAATAGTTCAATTTCAGCTTTTGCTAATGGTACTAAATTATGCAGGGGAAAAAATTAGACACATAATATAGCATTGTTACAGGAAAACCTAGAAAAAAAGAAAATAGGCAGCTACATGGCAGATGAGATTCAACATTACAAAATGTAAAGTTATGCACTTGGATGCTAAAAATATGCATGCAAAATAATTTTGGGGGGGAGTGATAGAAAAAGATTTGGGGATCTTTGTAGACCACAGACTTAGCAACAGCATGCAATGGTCATGTGAAGCTAACAAAGCTAGCAGAATACTCTCATTCATTAAAAAGGGCATATGCTGTAGGGATAATTCTACCCCTATATGAAAAACAGGTTCAGCCGCATCTTAAAGATTCAGTTTAGTTTTGCTCACAATCCACAGAAATTATATCCTTGAGCTAGAAAGAGTTCAGTAAAGGGCAACAAAAATGAGGGGACTGGAGAACCTCAGTTAAGAGGAGCAATTTAAAAACTTACACTTATTTACTCTGGAGAAGAGGCGCTTAAGGGGGATATGATCACAGTGTACAAATTTATCGAAGGTGTCTATAGTAAGTGTAATAAACTATTTACTGTATTGTCCATAAAGAAGACATGTGGCCACAGATTAGGTTTGGAGGAAGGGAGGTTTAACCTTAAACTGGAAAATCAAGTTCTTTAGTGTTAGAACAGTGAAATTGTGGGACTCCCTTCATCAGGAAGGAACTAGCTAGCAGAATATTGATTTGTTCAAAAATCAATTAGATAACATCCTAAGAGACCGTAACATACAGGGGTACAGGTACGCTTATATACTAGACCACACGGGGACTCTTATATACACGCACACACAACACACACACACAAAGGTTGAACTTCATGGACCTGTATCTTTTTTCATCCTCAGATACTATGTAACTAAGTCCAAAATTCTCTGGTTTTCACTGGTACAGGAGATTTTCTCTCTTCTTTTCTGTTGTGTCTACCGGTCAGGAAATAAGAGAAAGAGGGACTGACCTGGGATCTGAAGAGGAGTTTAAATTAGAAGTATTGGGAGAGTGAAATATACTCTTGTCAATACTTAGAGCTAGAACGGGACACTGCAGCTGTCACATGCCAGCTCTTTATACCGAGAGCTGAATGATCATGTAACTGTTAATCGCTCAGGTAATGGACTCCTCTCTGCAGAGATTGGTGAATGTCAGTCTGAACAGGAGTTTAAACAGGACTGATCTGAGATGTTAAGGTTAGTTTAAATGGGGTTGTCAGAGTTTTAAAGGGGAGTTTAGGGGACTATCTGGTTATGAATGTTAGGGCGCTGACCTAAGGTCTGAATGTGAAGGGGTTGATCTGGGGTTTGAATGTTAACCAGTTGACATCCGCGGTGTTAAACCCCCTTCCCATCCATTCGACGGCAAGAGGTTAAAGGGGGGGCAATCTAGGGTCTAAATGTTAAGAAGGGCTGATCTGGGGTCTGAATGTTAAGGGAGCTGTCCTGAGTTCTGAATGTTAAGGGCGGGTGATCTCGGGTCTGAATGTTAAGGGAGGCTATTTTTTTTTCCTACCACCGAAGCCAGGGAATTCTTTTCTCCCAATAACAACTGATGCTGGGGCATTTTTTCAACTTCAACTGACCACTGACACCAGTGACATTTTTCCTCCCACTAATATCTGGGCATTTTTCTCAGTAATGCCAGGACCAATAATGCCGTGCACTTTTTTTCTCTTCCACTGACCATCAACAGCAGGACATTAAATTATTTTCAAACTGACCACCAAAACCAGGGGATTTTTTTACATTACACTAATCAAAAATGTAAGGAGCACTATTTTACATATTCCTATGTGCATGCTGTAAGCTCTGTTGTATGTCACATACTCCTGAAAAATGTATTTAGTTTTTCAACAGTTGCTGGTTGCTAAGTAGCCCTCAAGTGTTTCAATGGATTTAGTCTTTAAAGTGCACCTGGGCCCAGAATATAGACATTAAACTATTTACAAATTCTTAACAAACAGTAAAATTGCTTTAAATCAAACCATGCCTGGCCTTTCTAGCTGCTTTTATTCAATCCCAAGAATCCTAAAAGACCACACAAAAAAGCTAGAGTTGGGTTTTAATCAGTTTCTAACAGCTAAAGCTGTCCATACACCTATAGATTTTCTGCATATTTTCTATGTTCAGACGGAAAAAGTGCACCAGATTCCTCCATCTACGCTAAACTGTGTGGATGGAGGAATCTCCCACTGGGTCAAGCTTCAGTATCTTGCTAGTCGGCCCCGCTGGCTGTCAAAATACCTGAACAATCTGATTGTGTGCAGGCATTGATCAGGTATTTTGAGAGCCAGCGGGGGCAACTAGCAAGATACTGAAGCTTGGCCCAGTGGGAGATTCATCCATCCACACCGTTTAGCATAGATGGAGGAATCTTTTGCACATTTTCCATCTGACAATAGAAAATCTGCAGAAAATCTATAGGTGTATGGCCAGTTTTAGAATGACCTAATTACATTAGAAGGCTGGCAGGCTATCATGGTCTCTTCTCATAGAAAAACTTTGATTTCAAAAAATTATTTTCTTCACAATGCTTATAGATACAGAGATGAATGAGGGTTTGTTTTTATTGTGCTTGTTCAGAATATGTAAATATTTTAGAGTGCATGCTATGGGCACAGGCTCAGACAGAAAGCATATGTAATGGAGTTTTAAAGTGATATTTTATCCTGAGGTTTATGTTAGTCTGTAAGACTCTCACAGAACTTTTTGTACGTCCAAGGATTGTGGCATACATGCAAAGTGTAAACTGTGAGTAGAGTCTATACAACCACACCCAATATTCAGTACAATATAGCCATGTCTACTGCATGTACCACATTATTCCTTTTCTTGGCTGTCCTGCTTTTTTAAAGTCTAAAATTGGGAGCTATGTGATGAATGAAACTACAGCAAAGTGGGGGAACAGGCATCCGACACACCTAGACATGAGTTGCATGCTGAAAATTCTTATCCATTGTGAGAGAGTGAAGATCAGCAGCACAGCTGGCAGGCAGATAGGAATTAATTGACTTATTGACATGGAGCACTTATTTTCATTTTTTAATTTAAGAAATTAGTCGCTTTAAAGGAAGGTTCTCATGAGAGAAATATGTATACGCTGTCATGCCAGTGCTGCCAGTCCCGCCTGTCTTGCTGCTACATTTACTGGAGTAAATGTAGAGAAAATAAGAATGGCTGGCTTTTTTCTGACTTTCACTTTTTGTAGACTTGTTCTGATTGACTAAAGTTGCCCATACAACTTACAATTGTTGTTCGATTTTCATCCGTGATCACTGTTTCGTCTGATAAGCCAGTTGATGGGAAGTGCACAATCGCAATTACTGTAAAACTGGCTGCATTTCGTCTATCGGGCAGGCTAGAAAACTCTTTTTGAAACAAAAATCTATGGATTAGTGGCATTTTCGTATAACAAAAATCACAAGATGAACACTATCGCAAATTTAAATCTGTTCTGTCAATCGACAAAATTCGGCCAGTTAGTTTCGCTGATGAACGATAATCGAAAACTGCATTGGTCTATGCATGATGGGCTATTTAAATGAAAATTGAACAAGGGTGCGATGTCGGGACAAAGCAAATTGTACAATGGTTATAAGGCGCATGGCCACCTTAAGACCTATTGAAAGTCAGATACAGTCAGGAAACTAGCATTTTCAGCAGAAGACCAGTAATGGCACATACTGTTCTTATGACAGGTCCTTTCCTGCATCGCTTACTCAAGGTTTTAATTGTTCGCACTTGGAAGGCTTGAGTTTTCTGTGTACCTGCCATACCCAGTAAAGAAATCTTTAAACAAATGTAAAAATACTTTGTTATCATGGACTGGAAACTCATTAGTAACATTTTTCTATGGTTTTTCCTTAAACAAAAAGTTAAACCTATAAACCATAATGATAACATTTGGGATACAGATTGGATTTGTATGCCATGTTGCTGATTGGCCTAAGGGATTTTAAGAAATGTGTTATTTTCTAATGTCATTGTTTAACTATCATTTTTTTCAAGACATTCTGCCTTTTTTGGAGTGTTAAGTTTTAGCTGCTATACAACCTAAGTGTACTTCACTTCAAAAAGAGAATCTGATCGCAGAAAATATTGTTTAACTCAAAGAGATAGCATTTGGTTATGTATGCTACATTTTGTACATGGCTAGATAATGCTTAAATTGGCAGTGGAACTGTGAGGCTAGAGGATAATTGATAGATCTCAATAGTTCAGGTAAGTAAAAGGATTGTTTTTATATCCCTAGTGTAAGACCTACTTGGGAACTGACATGTTTCAAAAGCTCACAAAATTTACATTTGTGACCGATTACACTCCACACCGTGTTGTTCAGAGATTTAGCTCATTCCTCTGTAGAATCCAACTTAATGCTTTTCCAACTCATGTTTAACCATTACAAACAGTTCCCGATTCAAAATGCCACCATTACATCTGAAAATGGGAATCACCCACATATGACATTACTTTGGAGCATTGCATATCAAGAAGTGTCAATATTTCCCAGAAAATCATAAAAAAACTCAAGTCTGACATGTTCTTTTCACTTACTTGCTCAAAGTCAGAAAAATTGTATTTTTCAACCTTAAAATTACTAGACGCTTTTGGCTTAAGAGAGTAAATTAAAGCTGAGCCAAAGTATACCTCAGCTGTGGTGCAAGGACCAACTGATTTGCTTTCCATCTGGGAGATTAAATCCTACTGCCAAAAAATGGCACTGCAATAATTAGCTGTCAATCAAACAGCAAAAAAAGACAGATTGCCTGGAATAATTAAATGCCCTGCAGCGTCTCATTAGATTTTGCAGTACTTACAGTTTAATTTTTACATAACTTCTATACGGGAACCTGGAAGATATGAAAAAGGTATACCTAAGTCTGAAAGCAATTTTTATAGCAACTGTATTGTGTGAAGAATTTATCAAGATAGATAGCTAGATAGCTAGATAGATAGATAGATAGATAGATAGATAGATAGATAGATAGATAGATAGATAGATAGATAGATAGATAGATAAAGAGTCCTTTATACTAAAAACTTTACTTGTTATCTGCTCACATTTAAATATCTTTCAGTGCTATGTGTTTACATACATTTTCTACTCTGGCCTCATATCTAACAACACAGAGATGTATACCCCTTCTGAGCAACCCATTAGGCAAAAGTAGAACAAATGTTGATTTGTACATTTAGGTCTGCTGTGACAGAAATCAGTGGGGCTCCAGTCACAGCTGTTCACCATGTTCGGATGTAATCCGCACATTCGGATCCATTCGCACATGGGGCAATTATCTGCAGTTAAATACAGATGATCACCGCTGGATGCAAGCTGTGTGGAACCACCACAAATTCTTCCCACAGAAATCTGCCTCTGTACATAAAAGCCTCATTTGAATGAGGCCTTACCTGGTAACGTTTAGGATTTAATTGCATTTATAGAGTACCATAAATCTGAATGAGCATAGCAATAATAGAAATCCTGAGTGCCCCTAGATAGATAGATAGATAGATAGATAGATAGATAGATAGATAGATAGATAGATAAAGAGTCCTTTATACTAAAAACTTTACTTGTTATCTGCTCACATTTAAATATCTTTCAGTGCTATGTGTTTACATACATTTTCTACTCTGGCCTCATATCTAACAACACAGAGATGTATACCCCTTCTGAGCAACCCATTAGGCAAAAGTAGAACAAATGTTGATTTGTACATTTAGGTCTGCTGTGACAGAAATCAGTGGGGCTCCAGTCACAGCTGTTCACCATGTTCGGATGTAATCCGCACATTCGGATCCATTCGCACATGGGGCAATTATCTGCAGTTAAATACAGATGATCACCGCTGGATGCAAGCTGTGTGGAACCACCACAAATTCTTCCCACAGAAATCTGCCTCTGTACATAAAAGCCTCATTTGAATGAGGCCTTACCTGGTAACGTTTAGGATTTAATTGCATTTATAGAGTACCATAAATCTGAATGAGCATAGCAATAATAGAAATCCTGAGTGCCCCTAAGAAGCAGGGCAGTGTGTGAACAGAGACCTGGGAGATTGTTTTGTAATGGTCTTCTAAAACAAAGAAGAAAAAAGAACTGCGCCTGTTCCTTGTGAAATACCGTTTTATTAGTCTCAAAAATAAAAAAAACTGAATGAATCATACTCACAAATGGTGTCTTTAGCAAAACATTTCAAAATGACCAAAACATGCTGGCATAATGTAGCAACCGAGAACCGCAAAGTGGGACAGAATCTTAGTCCTGCAGACGCGTTTCTAGGGTAATCCCCTCTTCTTCAGAGCAAGTTTAAAAAAACTGACACGGCTCCATTATATATGTACATGCAAACACACTTGAACCCACACATTGGCTCGTACACTAAATCCCACCGCCGGGCCAACCCATCTGATTACTCACATAGGTTGCATGTAAATATCTCCTCCAAGTGTCTGTTGAGTGTCCATAAACTATGTCCCCTCGTGGATTATACCACAGAGCTTGTGAAAACAGCCAGAGGGGACGTAGGCGTCTGCTTGGAGCGAAAATTACATCACAGTTTTTTTTTTCACGAGTGATACGGAAGGCTACAGGGAGATTACCTGAGCATCCCCGTTGCCTGGAAAGATGGGGGGGTGGGACTGGATGGACGGAGGAGTCGACTAATGGTCAAATTACCAGAATGTGTTAGCTATAGAAAATGAACCTAAACTACACATATCCCAGATGTAAAGCCATGATTTATGAGCAATATGATGCACATATCCCTATTTCAAGGGAGGTGTAGGGAGGTTTATAGGATAGTGCACGAGCCAGTGCATGTCCACATAGCCCGACATATATATCAATTCTGTCATGAACCAAAATAAAACACATGTGTACTGTACATAAAGGCATTTTATACAAACAAAGCATTAAAGAGTCTTATCCAAATATCAAAGCGAATAAACCTAATTATTTACAGTAAGGCACACATTACAGTATTGTTTTATGTTAAAAAATCTGAGGGTTTAATGTCACTTTAAGAAAAGAAAGTGGAGGAATAAATAGATGAATTGATCTATACATAAATAGATGATTAATAATTGAATAAAAACCCCAAAGAAGTACAGTCTCAACAACTACCACTGGCTAGACACAAGGTGGACCATAATAGCCATACCATATATAGGAAGACAAAAAAAATAATACAAATAAAATTAAAGGGGCTAGATCCTATATACCCCTGATTACAGCCAGAGACTTAATTAAGGGCAGACACTAACTCTAGACTTTCATTCAGACCCTTGGGTGCCAGGGTGTTTAGAGAATCTATCCAAACATCTCCCTAAGGCATAGTTTTTTATATCTTAGGCCCTCCTCAAGTTCGTATGATATCAATTCTATACCAAACACCTTCAGGTTATGTAGTAGCGCACTATGAAACTAAAGGAATTGTCTAGGGACTGAATGATGGTCAGCCTTATAGAGCACATTCCTCTTGGGATCCCCAAACCGGGTTCCAAGAGTCCTTGTGGTCCTCCCTACATATAATTTACCACAAGGGCAAATCAATCCATATCTGGACAAATCTGGATCCACAGTTAATGAATTGTTGAATAGGGAAACTTTTTTCATCTGAACCCACTACCTCTTTGTTCCTATGCAACATGTGGCTACAAGTGCCACAATTGGGCACCCCACATCTAAAATTACCTACCTGGCCAAAAAGCCAGGTAGGTAATTTTAAGAAAAGAAAACCTGAGTTTTCTTGTTTCAAAGATCTTATTTTTCTTGGTGCCAAAATGCTTTTGAGATCTTGGGGTTTTCGAAATATGATTTTAGGTTGTTTAGAAAGGGAAGCTACTTCCCTTTTGTGCAAAGGTATGCCTGAACAGTTTTGATATCATTTTAATTATATCCTTTTTTTAAGAATTTTTCTGCTAGTAATGCACCCTGTTTTAGATAATCCTCATCCTTGGTATAAGTTCGTCTTAATCTTCAAAATTGTCCCTCAGGGATGTTGCGAATCCACCTTGGGTGATGATTGCTCCTAGCATGTAGGGTCCGTGCACAGGTGTCCCCACACCGTATGCAGGTACCCACATGGGAAGACCAAACACGTATGACCACACCGGACAAAGCAAATGCGTTATATACAGTTTATTTGTAACCAGCAAAACCAAATGAAACACCCAAAAGCAAGCAAGAATAAGTAATGTGACACCAACTAGATATAACCACGAACACCTACAAAATATAACAGGAGCAATTAGCTAAATACAGGTAACAGCAACAGGACTACAAGCAGGTAATGACAACAGGACTACAAGCAGGTAATGACAACAGAACTACAAGCATACACTAGGTGCACATGGGACATGAGAAATATTGAAGCAGTGCAAAGAAGTCTCTGCTGAATTAGTCCGCTCTTTCTCATCTGGGTTCCATGCTGGATTCCTGTTCAACTACCTTTGTGCAAGGGATTACTCCCTCACAAAAAAACTGCAGGTACACCTATTTGGTCTGTGTTTTTAGGTTTTTCATGTGCTTCCCCTGATGGTTCTTAAGTGCTGAAGGGAACCTACACTGATGTCATGTCTGGGAAAGCTATTTAAAATGTGCAATTGGAAATTGTTTGAGCAAAAATCTGCTGCTGCTGTGATCTATCACCTCTACCGGCCACTGCCAATTTCTTTTAATATTTTGATATATTTTAAGGAGAAATAAAGCCAAATCTTTTTTGGTTTACTTCTCTTTTTGGTCACAGGAATACATTTACTAATGTACATTTATAATATAATAAATACAATTTATGTTATGTATTTATGTTACTATTGTTGCCGCTACTACTTTTTATGCAGTGGCTACTAGAAATTTAGTGTTGCCAGAGCTGTAGTCAGTCTGGCTGAATTATAGCTGGCATGTATCTGGTTAATTCCAGGTGTTCTGTCATTGTACCTGCCTGAGTGGGGTGTGACCCTGCTGCAGTGTGAGAACATTATGGGGGTTATTCACAAAGCTGCTGAAGGAACTAGCCGTAGCTTTGGCTGATCCTTTGGCTAGCTTCGGGCCCAGGACCCCTTTGGTTCAGTAGAACCGAAAGGCTGCTGTACAGGCTATTCACTATAGCACGTACAGCTCCCGAATTTGTCCGAGAAGGCATATGCCTCGGCTCGACTGAGCCAAGGTGAAAGGCGTAGCTGGCAGCCTACTACTGACAGCTGGGTGGAGCCACTGGCTGGCTCCGGCCACTTGCAGTGACAGATCAGCGTCCCTGGTTACCAGGTAACCAGTGACGCTGATCTGTCAACACTTTCTCCCAGAAAGGTTTACTCTCCTGCTCTGTTTTTCTTTTTTTTTTCTTCCGACATCGGAGCCGCCGGCCGCCGTCAGTCAGGAAAAAAAATGCATAGCTACATTCCTATTGGCTATTCCACTTTGCAATAGCCAATAGCAAACTAGCTATTGCACCCACCCACTGCTGCTGTCAATCAGCAGAGGGGACTTGAAGTTCTCCATTAGGTCCTCTTTAGTGATTGACAGCAGCAGAGGGTGGGTGCAATAGCCAGCTTGCTATTGGATATTGCAAATTGAAATAGCCAAAAGGAATCTAGCTATGCATTCCTATGCCATTTTTTTTATTATTCTAATGGCAGCAGCTGTCAGAATACTAAAAAAAAACTTGCAGATAGCAAAGAAGCTATTGCTTCCTCTGCTATCTGCCATCATTTCAGAGTGGTGCTCTCTCCCCCCTGCATTACAATGAGGGTTTAGCAGAGCCGGAGGTGATATGAAAGCAGACTCTGCTGAGCTCTCATGGTACTGACAGTTCAGCGTCCCCTGGTTACTTGGTAACCAGGGGACGCTGATCTGTCAGTACCATGAGAACCGACACTTCGGGTCGGTTAATCACATGGCTGCCTACGGCAGCTTTGTGAATAACCCCCTATGAGTGTGTGTTGTTCACCAGCCAATCACTGGGAGTTTCATTGCCAGTGGTGCATGATGGGGGAGTGCATATATACTCAGGGGCATTGCCATGTGCTTAGTCTAGTTCCAGTCTGGTTGGAGTTCCAACGTGCTTGGCCTGGGGGTGGGAATGCTCATGTGTGGGAAATGTTGCCTAGACCTCAAACCTGGAGGATGTCTCACATACTGATTGAGGAAGAGAACCAGAGAAGCCGATGGCTTCTGTAGATGCCTGATACTGGAATGGACCTCATGAGCAAGTCTGGTGTCTCTCCTGCTGAAGATCTCATGCCTATCCCTGTTCAGTTGTGAGTGCAATACCCAGTGCTCCTATTGATTCTGCAGTGTGGAATACTGAAAGGGACTGGTGAGTCTGGAGTTCTGTTCTACATGATTTTTGTCATGGATGTCCTAAGCCCTGAACCCTCTCTTCCAATTATGAAGTTCTGCAATAGTTCCATCAGCATTATATCTACAGGCTGGATCTCAGTCTTATTGGTCACCAGAGAAGGGTGGTAGATGCAATTGGGGCAACCAGTTGCTAAAATCCCTAGACAGGCTATGGTAGACCTGTTCATCCAGCGGCTCCTTCAGGGGTGAGAGCTACACAATGTTACTATGTTAATGTCGGGATTTACCTGGCTGCCTGATTGACAGCTGACCCAGCCTCTCCAGAATCAGCCGTGTCCACACCCTCACCTCTCTGTCTCTCCAGTGGGTGCGAGAGCAACAGAGAGGGGAGGGTGGAAACCCTACAGGGAGCGGTGAATGACAGGGAGGAGACCATGAGCTGGGCAATCAGTAGTTACATGCTCAGCTCTCGGTATAAAGAGCTGGCATATGACAGCTGCAGTGTCCAACTTTCCCTATACTTGTCCTTTAACTTTTGGGAGAATAGTTAGTCTCCTGCTGGTGCTGCATTTTGTATTTGCAAGGAAATCTTCCTAGGTGCTCTGGCCAGTGTCAGCATGAATTCAGAGAATTTTTTTGAGGATCTACAGCTGTAATACACAAATAAGCTACATTTTTGTTATTAGTTAAGGTACTTAAATGCATTTTTAAGATTTAACTCCTGAGTTCAGCATCACTTTAAGATGTCCTATATTGGTTGGATCACAAAGTAAGGCATACCTTCCAACAATGTGGGACTAGCCCGCATTTTCACTTAATACCTGTTTGGGGACCAGATTATTATGACCGCCTGATGTTTGTAGGCAAATTAGCTATAATTAGCTATAATTTTGCGCTGAAGTTGCTAGAGGGCCAGACCATTATAAATAGGGAAGCAGGTTGTTTACCACGACAGTAGAAGTGATTTTTTTCTGAAGATATGGGTAAACAACGCAATTTAACAGCCTTTGAATGTGGGATGATTGTTGGCACTGGGAGCCATGGAGCGAGTATCAGCAAAACAGCAGAATTCGTTAAATGTTCAAGAGCAGCTGTTGTTAAAGTGTTTAAAGACTGGACTGTCAGCCAAAAATCTGGGTCTGAACGTGCGAATTGTGGCCGTCAGCGACTAGTCAATGTTAGGGCAGAACGAAAAGTGGCAAGACTGGTGCAAGACAACAGAAGGGCAACAGTGCAGTGTCAGATTCCTCGCATGACCTTTCAACATCTCGTGGAGTCACGAGGCGGCCCAACGAAGTCATCTCGTGCCCCAATGAAGTACTGATGGGGTGGTCATAATAATCTGGCCACTCTGTGTATATGGGGGAAGGGGGGAATAAAGATGGATAATGGGGTCCACCCCCCCTGGAGTTCACCCCTCCGAGTGTCCACCTGTTAGCAGTTAAATTAGGACAATAGACCTCCCTCAGCGTGGGGCGCTGTATGATAGCTCACCTGATCGCCACTGTTAATTGTTAAACACAGAAGCCAGCGGAGGAAATCTTCCATTACTCACTTCTATGTTAAGAAGTATCAGCAGTGATCAGGTGAGCTATCATACCATAGGTGAGCTGTTTCAGGTGAGCTGTTTCAGGTGAGACCTGAAAGAAGGTCTCATTGAGTATTGAGCATGAATGGCTCCTCTCCCCCCCCACTGAGAACCAATGCCCCTGCTCACCCCCATTTACAATCTTTTAATTTTTCTACAGATAAGACATTTTTCCTTCCCTCCGAACACCGACAGCATCATTGATCAACAACTCCCACCAACACATGGCTTTTTTTTAACCTGCTGACTACAGACCCAAGGCATTTTCCTCCCCTGAGCAGCAGTAAAAGACACTATGAAACATGACCACTGCACTTTATATATTACTCTATACTGTTGATATGTGCATTCGGACGAACCTGCAAATCAGCGAAAAACAGTTGATTCGGCTGTTCGTCCGAATCTGAAATTACATAAATTTGTTTTCAGAATGCGTGGCGGCCATATCGCCTGCGTGATCTGCTTTTTAATACAAGACAGTACTCTGCATGCTTTGTTTGCTGCAGCCTGGCATTGCATGCTATTGTTCAATCTGTGGTCTACTATGACCCCCAGATCTTTTTCCATTTCTGACTTCCCTAGTCGAGTACCCATTAATATCTATTCCTCTGGCCTGTTTTTGACCCCAGAATACAGTAGTTGCCTACTCTCCTATTTTATCCATGTCCCTCTGCAATACTATAGTGTCTAAGTCCATGCCTAATCCAGATATACCACATCCACCGGCCTCCCTCCATCCAGATCTCTACTCAACCTCTTTGTAGAATTTTAGTAGGTTGGTCTGACCAGATAGGTCCTTCCTAAATCCGTGCTGATTATCATTTATTATACCATTGCCATGAACAAAATCCACTAAATAGTCCTTTATCACTCCCTCTAACAGTTTGCATACTGTTGAAGTTAGACTGACTGGTCTGTAGTTCCCAGGTTGGCATCTTGCCTTCCCCCAGTCACTTGGTACCTTACCAGTCATTATGGAGTCCTTGAAGATGAGGAATAATGGTCTCGCTATAACCTGGCTGAGTTCTTTAAATACCTTTTGGGTGCAGGTTTTCTGGTTGTAATGATTTATTTGCATTAAGTTTATCAAGTCTTTGTTGAACCCCAGCTACTTTCAACCACTGCGGTATCTTATGCACTAAGCTACTCACATTCTTATCTCCATTAAACCCGTCTCTCTCCTGAGTGTATACTAAGGAGAAAAATGTATTCAATAATTCAGCCTTCTCCCTGTCATTTGTGACTAATCTCCTGTTTTCATCTTTTATTGGGCCGACCTGCTCTTTCTTTACCCTTTTACTGTTTATATACTGGAAGATTTTTTTGGGGTTCTTTTTACTGACTGTGGCGATATGCTTTTCGTAATCTATTTTAGCTGCACGGATTTCATGTTTACATCTCTTGTTGCATTCCTTGTAGTTCTGGAATGCCAATGCAGTCCCCTCCATCTTATATTTTATAAATGCAATCTTCTTTTCTTTGATGTATTGTTCTACCGTTTTATTTAGCTATGCAGGCTTAGTTCTTGATCTTTTATTTTTGTTTCTCAATGTTATGCATTGTGCAATAGCACTGTGTAATCTATTCTTAAAACAATTCCACTTCTGGTCAGTGCTCAGTGTTAGAAATACGTTGTCCCAGTTAGTGTTGCATACTAGGTGACGACGCTTATCAAAGTTTGCCTTTCTGAGGTCTAGTGTTCTTGTCAGATAAACACACTTCTCTTTTCTGTAACCAACATTAAAAGTAATCATCCTGTGATCACTATTACCCAATTTATCTCTAATCGCTATGTCCCCAACAAGGTCCGCATTATTGAAGATTATTAAGTCTAGTATAGCGTTCTTCCTGGTTGGGACATCAACCATCTGATCCAAGAAATTGTCCCGTAACAGGTTCAGAAAACGACCAGCTTTTATAGAATTAGAGGTTCCATTTGACCAATCAATCTCTGGATAATTTAAGTCACCCATTATAACAACATTTCCCTGCTTCCCAGCTAATTTTATTTGGGAATGCAGGTGAGCCTCCTCTTCATCCCCTATGTCCGGTGGTTTATAACACACACCCACAATTAGTTCACGACTAGCATCAGTCTTATCCAGTTCTAGCCACAAAGACTCAACACCATCGCAACCCTCTGTCGTGATGTCATCTCGTATGTGCACAGTTAGATGTTTTTTTTTACATATAGGCATACCCCTCCACCCCTTCTACCAACCCTGTCCCTCCTGGTTGTACCCTTGTACATTAGTTGTCCAGTCATGTGCGCTGTCTAGCCAAGTTTCTGTTATTCCCACTATATCAAAGTCCTCTTCAAGTAGCATAACTTTGAACTCCTCTAATTTGTTTGGTAGACTTCTAGCATTGGTGTACATACATTTAAGTTTGGTGCGAGTTTGAGTTTTATTATTACCCATTTCTTGAATCCAACTACTTTTTTATTAGACCTTGGTATAGTTGATACATTACTTGATACATTACTTATTAGATTTACTAGAGTTATTTGATGAACTAGATTGGCTGGATTGACTGGAGTGAGCCCTCTATTCCCCTTTGTATTACAGCCCTCAATATGAATCACCCCTTTAGTTACTTGCTCTATATTTATTATATCAATTTTTTTCCCCCCCCCCTATACTCTGATACGGTTGATGCACTTAATGCCCAGCAATTATTACACTTAATGCCCAGTCGTTATTTTCCTTAATGCCCAGCAGATAATACACTTAATTCCCATCCGATAATACAATTAATCCCCACACATAATACAATTAAAGTGACATTAAAGTAAGAAAAAAATGTTAATGTTAGCACTTACCTTAAATGATGTCTCTTATTCCGATCTT
Source organism: Nanorana parkeri (assembly GCF_000935625.1). Lineage (NCBI taxonomy): Eukaryota > Metazoa > Chordata > Amphibia > Anura > Dicroglossidae > Nanorana > Nanorana parkeri. The sequence goes on from NW_017306808.1 coordinate 614,777, forward strand.
CTTCTTCCTTCCTGATGTTTTCATCTGTCCCTCCAGCGGTGCGGCGGCCCTCCGATCCAGCACTGACTGCTTTGTCCCTCCGATCCAACGGTGTCTGCATGCGGGTGCAGGCGTCCATAGACTTACCTTGCGTCTCTGCTCAGCTCCCGGCCGAGAATCGTAAACTGCGCATGCGCACGCCCCAAGATCCTTTGCGGCCGTACGAGCAGTTCCTGATTCTCGGCGCGGGAGCGCGCAACGATAACGAGGTAAGTTTAAACCTAGTTAAAGCAGGTTTTAAAAAAAAACTTCTTGCCTATATCTACTGCTTGCTAGCAGTAGATATAGGCAAAAAAAACGGAGGGTTTAGAACCCCTTTAATGCCCTGCAGAAATACACTAAATGCCCAGCCGATATACAATTAATGCCCAGCCAATATACAATTAATGCCTAGCCGATAATACAATTAATGCCCAGCAGATAATACAATTAATGCTCAGCTGATAATACAATTAATGTCCCGCAAATAATACACTTAATACCCAGACTATAATAATAATTATTCCCCCACAGATAATACACTTAATGCCCAGCCGATAATAATAATAATAATAATGAATGCCCTGCAGATAATTCACTTAATGCCCAGCCGATAATACAATTTATGCCCAGCCGATAATACAATTTATGCCCAGCCGATAATATACTTGATGCCTAGCCAATAATAATTAATAATGATTGCCCCTCAGATACACTTAATGCCCCAACCGATAGTAATTAGTAATTAATGCCCCGCAGATAATTCACTTAATGCCCAGCCGATAATAATTATTGCCCCGCAGATAGTAATTAATGCCCCGCAGATAATGCCCAGCAAATAATACACTTAAATCCCAGCAAATAATACACTTAAATCCCAGCAGTATGTGTGTGTGTATATAGATATATCTATATAGATACATCTATATATAGATATATCTATATACATATATACTGCATGGAATGGTTTTAACGTCCAGCCTCCGTAATGCTCAGGGTTAATGACAGGGAAATTAAGGCCCAACTCCAGGCACATTATAAAAAAATAGACCCCATCAGGTGCTAAAAATAGCAGTTTAGGCTAGCTATGCATAATAATTAAAAAGCAAACATACAGTAGGGGTGGCATCCTTGAGATGAAGCAGGGACCACTAGAAGACCAAGCCTGAGCCCAGTTGGGTTTTAAATGTGAACAAAAGAAAGTTTACAGATCTGCTGGTGTTGCCTAACAGGGATGTCTGGATTACAAAACCAGCATGAGCAGAATTACAAATCTTTTAGCAGGTAGCCCCATTTACACATATGTTTTTCAACTATTTTTATTACCTACAGTTCTGCTTTAAAGAAGTAAAAAAATAAAATAATAATAATAATAACCCATAGTGAGGACTAATTATGGAATAAGGAAACATAGGGAAACTCTACAAAGATTCTGCCTGTACCGCTATATCGTGGTCTATTAAAATGACATTAAATATACATTGAAAAAGGTTAGTTTGCCTTAGTAACTCTGGTTTCCCAGGTAAAGCTCTTTTCTTACAAAACTATGCAGTTCACATTAGCTTAGACATTTTTGCATGAGATGGAAACAGTCATTTTATGGATGTGTAGTTAAATGAATGTAACCAATGTGTAAAATAATGTAATAAACAAAATGCACTCAGACAACTGTGCCAGGTTATTGCAGCTCAGGGAGCAGTAATACATGTGCCAGCAAGTTACTGTGTATGCATTTAGTGCACTCATTCAGTTTTGTATACAATAAAATGTTCTTTTTAATAGTGCCAATGCTGGTTATGCCACATTAATCCTGCAGAATATGCAAGCTCAACAACTGTAGTATAGAAAAATATACAGCTCACAATGAAAGCTACCATGAACCAGTAGGTTTATTTCCTCTGCTGTGATCCAAGATCATTGATTAGATTCTCCGCTATTCAGTTCATTTATTTTTCTGAAAACGTGTGTTTGAGAAGGCAAATAGGATGGCAAGGGTTCATTTCAGGCAGCTGCACCAGCCAATATTACTTCTTTACAGCTTACATGTGCAGTAGAAAGAATCATCTACTGTTACATTTAAAGTGTTTTAATGCCTTAACAATAGGGCTCCCTTTGCTCCCTTTGGTCTGTTAAATTTACTATTAAAAGAATGTTGTTATATCTGTTTGATAAGTACAGAAATGCTTGTTGATCTTGCCAGAAATGTTGTTGTCAGTTAATAACTTCCTGTGCTCTTTGCCTGTGCACTGTTCTACACCAATGTGCATCAATTATACTGTTCTACACCAATGTTCTCGTGTTAATATTCCTTACTCACTAGTGATGCCCTGTCCTCTAGGCCCAGCCCTCTCACTCCACTATTTAGAAATCCCTCCTGGCATGCACATTTCTACATTTTTCTCCTTAGATGCTTTCTACATTCAACAATGCTGATGTCATCGGAGTGCATCCGACTTCTTTGCTAGTGGCACATGGGGACAAACTAAATTTAGGAAACCAAGTGGACTACATTCAGTCATTCACCTGATGTCCAGGTGCGTCATGTCTTCCAACCTGCCTGTTCCACACTGCTCATGGCTCTGACTCCTTCCACTCAGACTTCAATGAGGCATTGGTATGATGCAGTCCAGTTATCTGATTTAATTTAATCTCTGCTACCCAAGACTCATGTATCCAGACCCCTGACTCCCTTTGAGAGGCTCTGTGATTCCAAAGAAAAGTTGCCTATGACCTATTAGTTATATATGGTCTCCTAAGAGAGAGGATTTGCTCTCTTGCTTACATCCTTTATGCTTGCTTGGGAGAAGGATCTTGGTCATGCTCTGTTGGAGGAGGGCCTGGGAGACTGTATTTCAGTATACACACTCTGCCTCTATTTCCACTCTCCTTCAAGAAAGGTTTTATAAAGTTATTTCATGGTGCTAGAGGTGTCCATATATGCTTCACCATATCTTCCCCTCCTCCCCTGACAGATGCTGGGGATGCTTGAAGGAATAGGGTACATACCTTCATATTTGGTGGAGTTGTGGTAAAATCAACCTTTCTGATTGAAAGTCGAGGAGATCTGTTGTGCTGCACAATCCACGTCCCTCCAGACTGCACCTGAAATTGCTCTTTTGTCCCTTCTCCAGAGTTCTTACAAAAGCATTCTTACAAAGCTGGATATAGATACTCATACAGCAATTAGACAAATCCTAAATTTTTGTCTAATTGCTTTATGAGTATCTATATCCAGGTGGCGGAAATCTACAGAGGCTCCCTCCTTGGCAACATGGGTAGTTGTTATGAACGAGTTAATGAACATGGAGGGCCTTATAGTGGAAGACAAACATTGGGCAGAACTTCATGTGAAAATATGGTCTGATTGGGTGATGTTTAGCTTCTCTGATAACTTCAGAGACATGCTGAGCTAAGGTTCTTCTGACCTTTCTCCCACCCCCCTTTTTTTTGGTAATTACCCTAACCATGTACTCTCTCTGTGGTCTGTTTTCTTTCTCTTCGTTTATTTTTCCTCTATCTGTTTCTTTCTCTTTCTTTTTGTATTTTCCTTGGTCTACTGCCCTTTCCTTTTCCCTTTTGTTCCTTTTCCTAGTTGATCTTAGGGTCAACTTCTTTTCTTTTGATTCCTTAAATTTAGATTTTCTCATGTTTCCTAGCACCAGCTTACGACCATGTTCAGGTCCACTATTTGGTATACTTGATGAACTAGTTCTGTGACTTAATCTCTGAAAAAAGCATTTATTGCTTTCTGTTCTTTGTTCTGAAAACGTTTAATAAAACTTTGTTTGCCAAAATGATACTGTTCTAAGGCTACAGGACCCCACCAATCTATACTATGTACAATCGGACAGGGAAAGTTCCCAATAGTCCTGTCCTGTTTCTATTACCCTGATACAGTAATACCACTCTAGGAATGAAAAGGGTGTTTGAATGAAAAGCCATACTGCTTAATCTTCTGCAGCCATAAAAAGTACAAATATACGTAATAATTATCTAGCCACTAGAGGTGTAATGACTAGCTCATCTGTCCCAATCATAATTTTACATAAAAAGATATTTAGAAAAACCTTCCTGGTGTGTGCAGGTAGTCCCATGGTGAAACAATAACCAAATAAAGTAATGTGCCCAGTTTGATCGAAAGCCTCATGCAGCCAACCTTAAAGTAGAGCAGAGGGAGCTCCAATAACAGCAACTGACAAAAGACATAAATAGAGAGCAGCGCAAAGAAGCCCAAATGGTGTAGTATTTAATGGATAATTTATTCCAGAATTATAAACACCATCCAGACATGGCTTGAGGCTGTTCTGTCTGCCCATGGCTAGGGCTGAACGTTTATCAGCAGCATTCCTCCTCTTCCAGTTGCAGTTTGCCTTACCTTATACTTCACTTTTTTTTAATAATTCAAATACTTCACCACTTTTGTTAGTGTGATTTCATGAATAATTCTGAAACCTATCTATCTATCTATCTATCTATCTATCTATCTATCTATCTATCTATCTATCTATCTAGCTATCTATCTATCTAATTTTGTTGCAAGTTCATTAGGGAGCAAAGGATCACTGGACTCTTCATGCACTGCACAGACACAGGGGAGTGTTTCGTACTTTTCAAGTCAAGCTTGTCGCATAGACAAAAAGACTCCAGCCAAAGTAACCTGACAGTCTCACAGGCAATGTTAAAACCATCACACCAAGACACTTCAGGGGACACAGGAGGTTCTTCTCAAGACAGACATGCTCTATAGATAATGGAATGTCCACATGGCATTTACTGAAGAATAAAAGTTGTGAACAGAAATTAGCAATCAGTAGATAGTTGTTCTTCATTGTAGCTTGTACAGCGTGTTCATCTCATGCAGGTTCCATAAATCACAAACAACTCTGATGCAATTTTTGTCTGAGCCACCTACAACTTGTGACATGAAAAGCTGGTTCCCATTTGTAGCAACTATCAGAAATGACAAAGAGAAAGTCTTTCTATTGGAATCAGTGGCTGTGAGGTGGCTAGATACAAGGGATCGGCGGAACATATCTGTTTTCAGGTTTTAGGGGGTTCACCAAACTGTGCTGAAGTTTGAATGTTAATCTGAACCCCATTAGATCTTAATGGAAGCTGAATATTTAAATATCATTTCTGGTAATTTTCGAGGTTAGCAGGCAATGGAGTGCAATGGGGACCCCCTCAGAATCTATATCAACCCTCATCAGGGCCTAGTATAGATTCTGGGGGGTCCCCATGCCATTTAAAAAAAAAAAAGCCAGCAGCAACCAAAGCCATTATCATACTGGTGGATGTTCCAAGATTCTATAACAAAATATTTCCCCAACTCCAGAGCTAGATTCCTGCACCAGAGGCCAGAGACAACCTGGTTAGGCAAATAAGTTTATGCAAAAACTGAACTGATATGCCCCACAACAGCAAGGCCTGGAGTGAAACTGGGTAAATAGGACTATCATCAGCCCCAGGACTTGCATGCAACTTGGTCAACTCTTGGACTGAAAAATCTGGAAGCAGAGAGTTTGAAGTTTTCCTGGTTAAAAGTAAACTCTGGCTTGAACTGTATTTAGCATCAGACCCAGATAATTCAACAGAGCGGAGAAGACCTATCCAGATGGTTTAGCAACTACAACAATTGTTTGCAAGGTGAGTTGCTGTAATTGCACAAGGTGCTGTTTAAAGTGAACAGTTACCTATTCTGGATATTCAAGATTATTGTACTATTAATCCTCTTAGAGGCACCCCTGTCTTTGTTTATTTGTTTCTGAGTCTCCTCACCCCTTTAGAGTGTTGGCGGCAGTTTTGAAAATATATCACCTAAGAAAAAATCCCCAGGAATAAATTACTATGCTCTCCTTATTTTCACAGGGTTAGGACTATATGGACTTCAGTTAACTGATAGGATACAGGAAATAAGATGGAAGACATCTGCTAACTCATCTCTGGAGTAGTGCAGGGCTGTTGGCATGAACTCTAATCACTCCATAAATAGGGGATTAGTGTGGAGTAAATCTGGATCCATTCCCATGAGTTTAGTCCATTCCCTTAATGTTTGACACATTAACATTACAGCCATGGCAGGTTGTAATGCAGGACCTACAAACAAAACAAAAACAAGGCTTTACAGAGAGTCTCTAATCATTTGTCTATGAGATCCTTAAATACTGGGGCATCCTTTACAGGAATCATCTATGCTTTGTTAAGGCTGGACACCACCAGATCAACTGTGGGAACAGCCCACTTTTTAATAAAACAGATATTAGATTGCAAACATTTAGGAGGTGAAAATGGGTTATCAAGATTTTTCTTCATATACAAGACATCTGGGAATAGCATGTGTATGGTAAAAGTTTTAGTAGCCTTAACCTAGACAGGTAGTAGCATTGGTGGAAGTTACAGTCTGCTGCTCCATCTTTAGGTTGGCACGCACTGCAATAGCCAACATGGTCTCTTTAGCCTAGAAGTTATAGTGGCTGCCTGCAACTCCTCAGGAGCAATCTCATCCTGCAAGCATTTGTGAGATTCCTCATCAGATATAGATTCTGCAACTGAAGACACAAACAGCAACAGATTATGCAGGGAAAACTGTTGAGGTGCATTAATGTCCTCTTCTGCAGAGTTAGCAATTAAAGTTGCAATTTGTCCTATTATATCCTGCATAACCAGGTGAAAGTGAAGAAACAGGCCACGTCTAATGGAGCCAAGGAGGACTCAGAGGAATGTAAATAATCAAGTAGGGGACTATGTCCCAGGCTATTGGTGTCAGGCCCTTAAGAGGGAACACTTAAGGGCCTGACACAATGAGCAACAGCACTTAAGTGCACTTAAGAGGGCCACCCCAGAACTATTAGTGGATCATAAACCAGAGTCATCTGATATAGTGGGACTGCTTCTTCTGAGTTTAGGGTCTGACATGTAATGCTAAGAAAAATCTTAAATACTCATGAACTGACTGCTAGAAGCAGGAGAGGTTCAAAAGGCCAGAGGTGACCATATCGTTGAAGGTGGACAGCAAGGACTAACTGTGGTGGAAACGTGTGCCTCATGCAACTAGGAGAAGTGGTGGAAAACTCCATCTTGTGGTGCATCATACACATTGTCAGTGTTTTAACCCTTTCCATGGAACCAGCAGAAAAAAGTGGATAATTATGTAAATAATAATCAATGTAGCTCCTGGTGCTCACTCATTAATGAATCTTTAAAGACTGGATTACACCGGAGGCTGTGCCATGGCTATGCACTCGAAAAGGACTCTGCAGCTAACCCAGTACACAGAGGACTGGTAAGTGCCACAGGCAGAGGTCAGTGCCCAAAGGTCACATTCCAGGCAAGCCACACAATCTTCCAGTCCAGCAGGTACCAGGTATGGCCTCCAAAATAATTGCTGGGAATACCGAAAGAGACTAGCTCAAGAGGCTTGTAAATGGAGTTTTGACTGAAGAAAAAAATGACTTGTAAACAGCGTTACATTTTTCTCAGTATAGAAAAGTTGTCCATGCTCCTATATCATTAGCAAAAAACTGTTGCATGCTGGGAGTCGGAGGGGTCATACCAGTCTGGTCTCTGTTTTGTTTGCCAGTGTCCAAATCCTCCTGTAGGCAGCAGTATAACCCACTAGTCTCAGGATCCTGTATCCCTCAATAAATGACAAAGAAAATAAAGTGAGGAAACAACTCATTATGTGTGCTAGGGTCAGGGGCAGACTGACAACACATATATGAGAGTATGGGGCCCCCTTGTGCTCCGCCCACATACAAGCCCCACCTGCATATACATTCCTTCACCCCCTGCATACCTCTTCCTACACTGTTTACCTTTGCAGTCCCCACTCTTGATACCATGGGATGTGGGCGGTGCAGGGGGTGGAGCCAAATGTGCTGACAGTCTCCAGTCTCCCCTGATGTTGACCAGCACAGCACAGTTAAGCAGAAGGGACTCTGATAGGTATGCCCAGCGGATGGTCCCACCCACTAGCCATAGTATCAAGCTGATTGCCAGGCTCTTGTCCTCCTTCTATGCAGGGGAGCCCGGGTCCCTGTATGGAAGGAGCCTGCCAATCAACTGGTTATTATTGCAAGTGGGCGGGACCATCCTCCTTCACTACAGGCAGCCAGTGCTGGGTTCGGGCCCCCCTTGTTGGCAGCCTGGCCAAGGCCACCATACATGGTGCAATGCATTGAGTGAAAAAGTGTAATGTTTGTATTTTTACATATGGCCCATGCACTGATTTTATGATGTAAAAGCACTTCATTCTTTTAATTGTGTTATTAAATACATTGAGTGGAATTTATCAAAACTGGAGCAGACAGAATCTGGAGCAGTCACACATGGCAACAAATCAGCATTCATCTTTCATTTTCAAAGCTTAATTGAAGAGAGAAGCTGATTGGTTACAATGGGCAACAGCAATCTGTTTGCTCCAGTTTTGATAAATTCCCCCATTGTGTTCTTTTAGAAAATTCAATATGTAACTTTTGCCCAGGTGTCTGTAGCTGAGATCCAGGGTTGGGGTGTCACATTACTTCTATACACATAACAAATTGGTGATATATATATATACTGTATATACACATACACTATATTGCCAAAAGTATTGGGACACTTGGATTTACACGCACATGAACTTTAATGGCATGCCAGTCTTAGTCCGTAGGGTTCAATATTGAATTAGCACACCCTTTGCAGCTATAACATCTTCATCTCTTCTGGGAAGGCTGTCCACAAGGTTTAGGAGTGTGTCTATTGGAATGTTTGACCATTCTTCCAGAAGCGCATTTGTGAGGTCAGTTACTGATGTTGGATGAGAAGGCCTGGCTCGCAGTCTCCACTCTAATTCATCCCAAAGGTGTTCTATCTGGATGAGGTCAGGACTCCGTGCAGACCAGTCAAGTTCCTCCACCCCACACTGGCTCATCCGTGTCTTTAGGGACCTTGCTTTGTGCACTGGTGCGCAGTCATGTTGGAACAGGAGTTGGGAGCATGAAAGTGTCCAAAATGTCTTGGTAGCCTCATGCCTTAAGAGTTCCCTTCACTGGAACTAAGGGGCCAGACCCAGTCCCTGAAAACCAACACCACACCATAACCCCCCCTCCACCAAACTTTACACTTGGCACAATGTAGTCAGGCAAGTACTGTTCTCCTGGCTACCGCCAAACCCAGACACGTCCATCAGACTTCCAGACAAAGAAGCATGATTCATCACTCCAGAGAACACGTCTCCACTTCTCTAGAGTCCAGTGGCGGCATGCTTTACACCACTGCATCCAACGCTTTGCATTGCACTTGGTAATGTAAGGCTTGGATGCAGCTGCTTGGCCATGGAAACCCATTCCATGAAGCTCTCTAGGCACCGTTGTTGTGCCAATCTGAAGGCCACAAGAAGTTTGAAGGTCTGTAGCTATTGACTCTGCAGACAGTTGGCGACTTCTGCGCACTGTGCGCTTCTGACCCCACTCTGTCATTTTACGTAGCCTACCACTTCATGGCTGAGTTGCTGTTGTTCCCAGTTGCTTTCACTTTGTTATAATACCACTAACAGTTGACCGTGGAATATTTAGTAGCAAGGAAATTTCACGCATGGACTTATTGCACAGGTGACAACCTATCACAGTACCACGCTTGAATTCACTGAGGTCCTGAGAGTGACCCATTCTTTCACAAATATTTGTAGAAGCGATCTGCATGCCTAGGTGCTTGATTTTATACACCTGTTTCCATGGAAGTGATTGGAACACCTGAATCCAATGATTTGGAGGGGTGTCCCAATACTTTTGGCAATATAGTATATATACACTGAGTGGCCAGATTATTATGACCACCCCATCAGTACTTCGCTGGGCCATGAGATGACTCTACGAGATGACTTCGTTGGGCCGCCTTGAAAGGTGATGCAAGGAATCTGACACTGCACTGTTGCCCTTCTGTTGTCTTGTACCAGTCTTGCCACTCTCTGTTCTGCCCTAACATTGACTAAGCGAGTTTCACCTGTATATATACACACACACACAAATTAAACAGAACCTACTGAGAGCTGGAATCCCCCCGAGATCTTGGACCTGAAAAACACCACAACATGGGGGCATGACCAGGACCATATTTATCTTATATAGAGTCAATATTATGCTTATTAGGGAGGCCGATACTGAGTATTTGGGCAAGTACTCATACTCGCCCAAATGCTCCCGATGCCTATCCCGATACTGGAACTTCTGGTATTAGGGAGCCAGGCAGCGAGTCATTACACAGCACAAAGCTTCCTGATTGGCCTGGAAGCCGGCTCCAATGCTCCCTCGCCACTTGGTGAAAAGGGAGCATGGAGCCGGCTTCCCGACCAATCATGAAGCTGGACGCTGTGTAAAGACTTGCTGCCTGGCTTCCTGATTGGTCTGGAAGCTGGCCAATCAGGAAGCTAGGCGGCAAGTCATAACCCGCCCCCAGTTTCCTGATTGGTCAAAAAGCTGGCTCCATGGTGACGAGGGAGCTTAGCTTCCTGGCTAATTGGGAAGCCAGGCGGTGAGTCATTACTCGCCATCTGGCTTCCTTAATGGGACTTACGGTATTGGTATACGTATCGGTGAGTACCGGAAAAAAAATTTGTACTTGATACCGAAAAAACGTTATTGGTGCATCCCTAATACTTATCATGTATGGGGAGGTATGAGGTATATATGGTGAAGTGAATACAGGGACGTACGCAGTATAAAACGGGAGGTATGAGGTTTAAGTTGATATGTATGAGGCGCATCCAATGAGGTGTAAAATGGAAGGTATATACAGGGAAGTAGAAAGGGTATACAGAAAGGTATGTACAGGGAGTTTGAGGTGTATACAGGGAGATATATACAGGTGTTGTGGAAATTTTATTAGGATGTGTTTTTAGTATATTGTAATATTGTCATCATGTCTCTCAGGGTCCGGATTTCTGGGTTATGCTCGATTGGAGGGTGACCCAGATTAATGGGCACTGGGGGTAAACCATTGGAGTGGATATCTTCCTGTTGATGTGGAGACGCGGCTGCCGTGCGTAGGGGTCTCCGCTGGCGAATGGTCCATGTGCTACGCTGTATATGCTGGGCTATTGGCCGGGGGAGATTGATGTGCGTGGCGGAGCAGTGTTTTCTTGGCGAGTGTATGGACGCCGGCTAGGGCCCCTGCGCAATGCGTGGATTTATTGGCTTGGCGTGGATGCATTTGTTTTGAGAACGCGGTATGAAAGGAACGTGCGTTTGTATCGTTTTTGGTGCACCTGATCAACGTGCTGGAAGTGATATGGAATTGTCCCTGCAGATAAGCTTGCATTCATGAGAACCATACTATAATCTTTATTGGGCATTGATCACTGAGCAATGTTGGATAAATTTCACTCCAGTGGTAACAGGAGATTATGTGTGTGGGTCTGGAAAGATGGCGGTGTCCATAGGGAAACATGCGGCTGTGCACACGGTTTAATTCTGTTGCACATGGTTTAAGTCGCATGATGAGTTATGCACACCGCTTCTACTATGACACAGACATATACTCCCCTTTCTATTGTATACATGTGTTTCATTGGCTGGCTCTGTGATGTAAATGTATGAGGAAGTGGTGCTTGTTGGAGACATCACTTCCTGTTGTTAGCCCTATAAATAAAAGAATCTGACTCCATTCAGGGGACAGAGAAACTTGAACACAGAAACTGCACCAGGAAGCAACTTTTTGTCTTGACTCTACATGACTCTACAGAAGAAGTTCCGGTCCTTGCACGAAAGAGCTTAATACAACTGTGCTTTTAAGCGCAGCGGATTAATATGCATAGGCAGTGCAGTGTATATTAATTTCCAAAACACAGGGAGGAATGAGGTGTATACAGGAAGGTATATATGGGGAGCTATATACAGTACAGGAAAGTATGAGGTGTATTTAGGAAGGTATATATGGTGATGGGATAGCTGTGAGGGGGCGGGGACAGCTGCAAAGGGGGGACTCACCTGCACACGGCTCCCAGGCTCTGTGCAGCTATTAGCCAGCAAGCTCAGCAGCAGCTCCAGGTTTGGACAGGAACTTCCTAAGGCCGCCGCCTGGGTTGAATCAGTCAGCAGGACTACCAGCAGTGGCAGCACACCATTCATGCAGAATTGCTCCAGCCCGGGACACATGTCGGGTTCTGAGCTCGCTTAGCACTCTGGTGAGTCTGGTTGGATCCTCCGCTGATGCGGACTGCCGGGACATCAGTGGGGCCAGCGGAAGACATTTCTAATGCGCATGTGCCTTCCTACAGGTTACCAGGGTAAGTGGGAGGGACCTTTCTCCTTCAGTAAACGCAGCTTGAACCTGGTTTGGGCCCCCCCTGCTGACTTGATGCGGCCTGACCAGTACAGGAGGGCTGCCTGTACCATCTGTTTGGCAGCCCTGGCCACGGACCCCCCTGAATGTTCAGTACACCCCTGGCTAGGGCCCATTCACACCGGGCTGGTCTTCTGTAGTGCATTAGACGCACATGTGTTGACACAAGTTGTGTTGCTCTTTAGTGTGCGTTATGTGAGGAGAGACCATTAATTTAAATGGGCTGCCCATTGTACCATAACAGACAAAAAATTATGCATTCAGCATTTTCAGCAGGGCACTGTACTGTTATCAGATGTTGCACTGCACTGCAAACCACAAGCATCAGCAAGGTGTGTTAGGGAGCTATTCAGGATGAAAGACCAACCATCACACCACAACATATAATGTGTGTGAATAGGCTTTTCTTTGGCAAACACTAAGAGGGTTATTCAAGGAGCCTAAAGATCCAGCCGCAGATTCGACTTTTCCTTCGGCTTGCTTCGGCCGCCGGAGCCCTTCGGTTCAGTCGAACATGCGGGCAGACTGTCAGGTGCTGTAAAGGACTTATCAAACATTATTTGTTGTGTTTTTATTTCAATTAAACGATTTTTGATTAAAGTTAGGTCTTTTTATTTAATTTTTATTTAACTCTTTAGTGAATAGGTAGGGGTACAAGTACCCCTTACTCATTCACAAGGGGGGGCTGCATCTGGGTGCTACTTTATTAAAGGGGTGCCCTCATGTGAATAAGCCCCCCTGCCCGCATCCCCACAACCAACCCAGGGGGACCCTGGAAAAGCACCCTCCCAGTGCAGAGGGCATGTGGCCTAGTATGGCAGGGAGGGGGGGACGCTCGCTCGTCCCCGCCTTTGCTGCCTTGGAGGTAGGGCGCAGAATTGCCGAGCCGAATGCCGCTCTGAGGCATTCAGCTATTCACTCACTGCCGTTCTGCCCCTATGACAATAGGCGTGAATGGCAGCGAGTGAACTGCTGGAGTTTCGTCTCAGCCGATCCAGATTGTGGGATCGGCTGAGTGGAACTCCTTCCGCACTTCGCCTCACCCGAACATGCAGAGCTCTGTTCACTTTGGCTCGGTTTTTCTCTTGGAGTGAATAGTGAGTGAATAACCGTCTAAGGGTCATGGACCAGCACTTTGTTTGGAACAAATTTATTTTTGCTTACAGTGTACACTTAGGGGTCTATTCACTAAGCTGCTGTAGGCAGCCGAGTGAATGACCGACCTGAAGTCAAGTGAGCCGCTCACTGTTCGGCTATTCACTTTAGCCTGGTACGGCTGATTTCAGCCGTACATCGGATGAAATCAGCCGTACATCGGCTTGCTTCGCGTGGCTTCGGGTCGGCCGAACATGCTTAGCATGTTCGGCTGACCCGAAGTGCAGAAGGAGTTCGACTCAGCCGATCCAATTTACACTACTCAGAGTGTTTCCTTTTTACATCATTAGCCTTCCAATATGATCTGATATAAGAAGACTGTGATGTTTTGAAGTGTTGTTGCCACAAATAAGTTTGAAGCCACAGTAAGCTTGAAAGTTCATATTAAGCTTTGCTGTGGTGCTACTGTATCCCAGAAAAAAATATGAATGGCTTCTAATTAACACCCCTAGGCCATACACTGCTTGACTAACTTTGCTGAAATTCAAGATGTGGCCCTGTTGGTAGCACTCAGTTTAATCAAAGATGATTTTTCAGATTACTTTTGTCGAAGGAGCCAGGTCAAAATTTTTTGCCAGAGCAGTGACTGCAACCAATCAGCTACAGTAATTGTTCAGGTATTCTGACAGCGGCAAGGACTGGCTATCGGAATACAATATCTGTATAGTGTGGATGGGGAAATCTATAGGTTTTTTTTCGTTCAGCCTGCTGCCAGTGTATGGCTTTTCTTTTGTTTATCATTAAGACACAATAAATAGCAAAACACTGCAACTCCCAGCAAAACATGTGTAGCCTTAAATTTTGCATCTGATCAAATATATAGATGGTGTATAGGTCAAAAATGTTAATATCTGTGTAAAAACCTAAAACATTGTATTTTTGGACTTCAGAAACTCTATACAAATAATGGAAACATTTATGCATTATGGCACACCTTGAAATGGCAAAAAGGATTGTGGAATCAAGAAAGTTCTTAGCATAGCAGTGAACTTCACAATGCACACTGCTAATTTGATATATAGTTGTATAGTTATATAGTTGTATAATTGCTTTGAGTTGTAATAGGTTCTGGCATTGTTTTTCACAGGCTTATAGTCATATGAATATATAGCAGTAAGAAGAAAATATTATTATGTCACAAAACAGTGCTTAAGCATATTGTCACCATACAGCACTGCTTTTTTTAACTTTATATGTATATATGTAATGCACTGTACATGGTTCTTAACCCATCACATATTAGACTCATTTAAACAACATGACTCCAATTTAACTGCACTTTTATAGACTCATATAAAAGGAGAGAGTACCTGTGGCATAGTTAGATGTTAAAAAGCCACTGTACATAAAAATAGGTACAAAATAACATCCTGTGAAGGGTATTTAACTAGCATGAGCCAAGCTAGTAAAGATGCACCCTAAGTAGTGAGATTAAAAATATTCTTTATGTCAAAATCAATTGCACACCACAATTTTTTTGCTCCTATGAAAGACACAGTTAGAAGTTAGTGCAGTAATTATAGTTAGTAACAAGAATATAGAACTGCAAATTTATGAGAGTATACAAATATTAGACAGGTGAGATTTGTTTCATTCCGAATTGAAATTCAGACGAATATCTGCATTTTTGGACATTCGGATGCAGCTGAATTTCCGAATGAAAGAAATAATGAATCCGAATGTATCTGAATTTTCCGATAACAAAAATGTTGGATGCATCGCCCCGGATCCTGCCCCCCCCTCTTGAATGAGTAAGGGGTAGATGTTTCCCCTACTCATTCACCAAATAAACAGTAAAATTGTAAATAAACACACAACACCGTAAAAAAATTCTGTATTTGAAAAAAAAAACACAACACAGTTTTTGACAAGTTTTTTATAAAAAAAAAATATCCATTGATGTAATTCCAAGGTCAATCACTTTCCCAGCAATCTATATCCCCATCAATCATGATGGTTGATGGCCGCTGACGTGCCAAAAGAAAAAATTCCCAACACCTGCTGACACTTCCAAATCCGACTAACTGTCAGGTACCTGAGTGGAGACCGACCGTTGAGGAGGCTTCCCTTGCAGCTCATGTCCCTCGACCCTGAGGATGGGAAATGAGGAGGAGTGACAGCGAGCTGCACGAGTGCCAAGGCTGTAGCAGACACTTGTGCCAGGAATAAAGTCCAGAATCTGGAACAGGGGCAGGTCAAGCAGAGCCGAAGTCAAGCCGGGCAGGCAGCAGGGTGTGTGAAGCAGAAGACTTGAGTGAGACCCAAACAGAAACCAAGGGTCAATTCCAGCCAAGCAGCAAAGTACAAAACAAGGCAGAACGAAGTCCAATGAACAGGCCGAGGTCAGGAGGTGGGCAGCAATCAAGAATGGTCAGAGGCAATCTGGGTCAAACACAGGAAGTCGGTAAACAAGGCAGGAGCAAGGAACACAGGGAACTAGCTGTGCGCCTTACGTGCACATGTTTTCGTGCAGAAGTTTGTTGCGTGCATGTGTACTAGCGCCCGTTTTCCAGTTACTCGGAAAACTGAGTCAACAAAAGGGTGAAGCAAGTCATGACATCATGGGACTTGCTCTGCCTCTTTGTTTACATTCAGTGACAGTCCTCTGTCCCTTAGGTCTCGTTCACACCTAGGCGTATTGCATATGCGCGTCTGTCGCGCGACCGCTGCACGTTTTTTACCACGATTTGTGGTAAAAAAGTCAGGCGACCGTCGCGCGTTTCTGAAGGCTACTTGGCTGTATCCCAATGGAAAGGCACAACAAAACGGCCCAAAGTAGTACATGTACCTTTTCAGGCGTGGGCCGTTTTGTAGCGCGTTAGGGACGGGCGGAAATACGCCAAGGTGGGAACGAGACCATTGAATACAATGGGATTTATATTTTTGAGCGTTTTGTACAGCGTTCGTCGAGCGTAGAACTCGCTACAAAACGTTCAGGTGTGAATGAGGGCTAAATGGAATATAATCAAAGGGGTACAGCAGCTGGTGTTCATCGAGAAAGGATGTGACGGCAGGCAGTGGGAATTTTTTTATTTTGGCGAGTCGGCAGCCATCATGTATCGTGATTGACGTGGATCTACATCGCTGGACGACGTGGTTGTTCTTGAGATTACATTGATGAACATTTGTTTGCTTTTTTAATAAAAAAAACTTGTCAAAAGCCTAAGTTGTGTTTTTTTTCAAATAAAGGATTTTTTTTTACAATTTTTTTATGTTTATTTGGTGAATGAGTAGGGGGAACAACTATCCCTTACTCATTCTTGGGGGGATCTTGATAAAAGGGGGCACCCAAATTACTATAAGCGCCTTTTAAAATTAACAAACATGTTGGATTCAAACTAATTGCAAATACTGAAATGTATTGACTTTCAAACCCCAATCCCGAAAAATGAAATTACGAAAAATCTGAAAATAATTCTTTTTTTTGCCAGCTTACGTCTAGCAAATATTACTGAATCAGCTACTGAATTATTGTTCAATCCATCCTTTCTGATATATGTTGTTTGCATTTAAAAAAATGGGAAAAAAGATCCTCTACCCAGGTATAGGGACTAATATCTCCATCTCCCATGTCCCCATTGGAAGATTTCCACTCTATTCCAGTTCTGGTAACAAATTTTGGATTTACCATTACTTTCTGTCCCAGTGACAAAGATTACCAAAACATACAGAGAGAGGGAGTACATATGTCCCTAGATGGGGCAATAAAAAACAATGTAGGTTCACAAAATCATACAAATTCTACATGCTGGTCCTATGTCACAAGCCTGTACATTCCTGCTGCACAGAGAGCAGCCCATATATCCTTCAGTAAAGTATAGTTTTTTGTTTTTTTTAGTGCCTTTTGTTAATGGGTACTAGTCTTTACTGGGAAGTTAGGAGAGTTGTCCCCTGATGCAGCGCTACACGAGGGTAAGGTATGTGGGTGTGGATTTTAATGCTAGGTGTGCAGCTTCTTTTAAGTGTGGACCGGGGTGTCCGACGTTTGCCAATGAGAACAGAAAAATTAGGACAGAAGCACTACTACCATACAGTGACTTTAGTATAAAATTAAATATGCGTCTTCTTTTTCAAGCCAGAAAGTGAGGGGCTTGAAAAAGTGAAAGGTCCCTCGATTTCTGGCTTGAAAAAAAAGACGAGCTCTTCGAAACGTGTAGCTGCATCATATCCTGTTACACCCTAGCTCTGTGCCCAAGGATTGCCTGTCCGCCTCCACCTGTTTTCTTCCCCGACACACCGCTCGTTGTCTTGGGCGTCCCGCTCGTGCCCTCGAGCTTTGGAGTCTCACCACTCTCACCGACTCTCCCGCCCGCAGTGTCCATCTCAGGCAGCTGCCAACAGTACCAGCCTTTTCCCTCTGACACCTGCCGCATGCTCGTGAGCGGTGTGTCTTCCTCCACCCAGTGCTCCTCTGACACACCGCTCGACACCCCGGGCGTCATCTTGGGTTCCCTACTCACCCACCTCCGATCCATTCGGTGTCCATGCCCGCACTGACCGTCCATATTCAGCCGATGACAGAACATCCACAGGCAGTCATACACTCCACACCATCCGGGCCATACCTCTCTTAGTCCCGACAGTGTCAATCAGCCCGCATCCATTCGTGCCTGCCACATTCAGCGGTCCCCTTCCATTTAGGACCCCAGCAACACACAGCACCTGGACCCAGGTTTTCATTGCCATTGAGCCCTCCACAGCCCCAACGGCAGTGACCAACCCATACACCTCCTCACCTTCCCCCATATCTGTTCACACACATAAGAGAGCGCACACCATTCCCATTATTGGAGGATTCCCATCAATCTACCCCTCGTCGATGATTTTGCGTCATCACTCACTCCTTGGGAAGTTGTGATTTGCCTCAATTCCTAATTTTATTTTATACTAAAATCACTGTATGGTAGTAGCGCTTCTGTCCTAATTTTTCGGTTCTCACTAGTCTTCCCTGGGTAATGTTGGAGTGATTATATGAAAATAATCTGCCTCGTAGGGATAGGTAAAAAGCCACTTCTTCCCCAATTAACTGTTATAGAGTGCCCTTTGGATTCTTAATGTGTTTAAAAGAGCACAAATGATAAAACTTTGTTTTGCTGTCATGTGGTTTTTATGGGCAACATTGAAAACAAAAAAAATCTTGAAATAAAAAGCGTGAGGGATACCTAAAAGCTGTCTGCAAAGTTATGGAACAGTATGAAGTAGTCTTTTAAAATGGACCAAAAAAAAAGTAAAAACATGGAGTTCCCCTTAAAATTCAAACCAGACCCTTTCCAGGCATGGTGCCCTATATTACTCATTTCCCCTAAAAAAAGTAATATGTAAATAAAAACACACACATACCATGAAAAAGTTCTTTAAGCTCTAAGAATATAAATAATGGTAAATCCATCATTAATGACAACTACCAGCAACCCAACAATGTTTCACCGTCATCATGCTGACCCACCACACTCCCAGCGCATATAGCTAGAATCTAAACAATCTGAAGATCCTGGATGACATCATTAACCAAATATGGTCATAACCGGGGATGCGGCTTGATGCGGGTCTGAGGCTGATGGCTAGAGCGATTGTCCAGCATGTAAGAGATTGGATTTAGGTGGATTAAGCTTCGACGGGCACCTTCTAATTTGACAGATCAGTGGCAAATACTTGCCTCCCCTTTGTTTTGGATATTCCTACAGAAAATATTCTTCCTAAGGGTATATACTTTGAAGGCATTGATTGTTACTTTGTGGCTGGTTCCCTTACAGTGGTCTCTCATGCAGTCATCTGTCCATGGTTGGAGTTAATCCTGAGTTCACAGACCCTGATATCAGAATAATATTGGTAAACACAAGTATTGCTTATACTTTGATCACCTCCACCTCTTCCTGAAGAAGCGCAGAGAAATGCAAAATGTGTTGAAGCTAGAACCACTCCGATTACAAATATATTATATCACAACTATGTGTGGTGTATGACAAGATCTTATTGATTGTCTAGATTGTTTTTGTCAATTCTTTTGGAGTGGTAGTGGGTGGTTGAACAACAACAGGGGTATTCACCACGCTCATTTGAATGTTAAAAGAAAGCAACATTCTGCTTTTATTGGGGGGTGTTTTTATGGAATGTAGCTGAATAAAGTTGTTGGATTAAAAATTATTCTTCTCCGGCTGTGTCATTGGTGCCTATAAAACCCTACATAAATGTTCAGTGGTCTCATGTATGGTCAATGATGTCACCCGGGATTCCCGGAATACAGTTGCCATGACCCTGGTTGCTTTGTTTACATTCAGCAGCCAGGGATTAGGTAGGGCCAAAAATAGCCAGTTTATTTGGTGCTTCGCAGAACCCCAAACAGGCCTGATTGGAATCAAACTCATGTTCCCTAATGATGACCAAAAGTGAACTTTTGATGATTATTTTCAGATTGGGTATAAGGGAAATGAACAGGTTTATTCCACCCATGAATCTTAGAGAGGTGAGGAAGATAAGATCCGCCTTGACATCACACGTATACAGATCTGGGAAGTGAGAGGCATGCCGGCAGGAGATTAGACAGTGGCAGCCAATGAGTACCCTGCTCAAGTGCTTTGACTCCGTGCATGCTGGCAGGTGCATAGGGTCATGTAAGAATAATTGTATTTATTTTATAAAGATTTGTGACCAGTTTCACACAATGTGCTATTCTATACTCTTTTCCTGAGATCATTGGGGATGAGCTAGTGTAAAATAGCAACGTTTTGGAGGACAGCATTCTACCCCTGCTGGGGAATCTAAACTAATTACTACCACATTATGTTATTTTAGATATGGTTCACAGTATAAGGTGATATTCTGTCCATATGGGTTGGAGTCATAGTGAGGATTGTGATCATGTTTGAAAAGACCACGGTTGATAAATAAGAAGACCCTTTTTTATAGCGAAGTGAAGTTGTACTGTTGGATGATTCATGCAGACTGTGAGGAAATCACTATAATTTCACACACACTGTTCATTTTAAGTGTTCTTACATTGATTGCACAACTTGCATGTTTATATTGTTTACAGTGTATGTATAAAGTAATAATTTTATATTATATTATATATTATTATATATCTATTATTATATATCTATGGTGATTATTTATAGGGCTTATATGGTATAAGAGCAGCCCTACACAAATACATTTGTTTTTGTTTTTTTGTAGTTAATATTTCAAATTAGTGGGAGCAGCTATAGTTTTCATATACTGTATTTAGTCTGATTTTTTTAGAGAGAGTAGCGCAGAAGATTTTTGCATTGAGTGGAGCTCTAGGCTTTATTTTACATGTTTAATTGGCTAATATTAACAGATGTCATGGAAAAGGCTGTTCCTTGCAGAGATCAATAGATGAGGCTCAGATGGCACACACATTGTGATATGAATTTTTATGTAAGAATAGTGCATCATTTTTAAATAAAATGTACCCCCAAACGTTATCCCCAGGTATATTAAAGTGACCATTCACACAGAATGTATTATTTCTTATAAGTTATGTGTTTTGGGTGGACTTATTCCGTGCTTATTGAAAATGTGCATGATGTATTCAGCATGGGACAATATGCTATCAGTGATGAATACATTATTTTATTACTTTTTCTATAATTAAAAAGCTTTAAAAAAGTATAGTAAATATTAAATGGTTAAAAACCACAGCCATTACATTTTATAGGGCATCATGCAGATTAATTTTTATTAAATGCAATGGGGATTTTGTGGATATTGAAAGACTTACTTATCTCAGCTTGTAACCTTTTAATTTGAGAGTCTTGCTACTTGATTTCAGAACACACATGTTTTATGTTTTGTAAAGATGGAACCTCTAAGTATATTACCTTTTGTTCTCCTCCTACCTATCGGCAGGTGAGCTAATAACTGTTGCTATAAAACATGGTTGTAAAATTGTAAAAATAGAGAACAATTTTCCTTTCTGCAAGGTAAAAAAAGAGCCAAAAAGATAAACATGTTAGGATTTAAAAGGTGGAGTTGGGCTTTAAAAGGAAATCACTGTTGTCTTTGCAGGTCTATTATTTTCATGAAAGATAGAACTTTTACTTATTTGCGATACCAGTGAATTTAAATTAAATGGAGTAAATATGGGACAATTTTCCTTTCTGCAAGGAAAAAAAATAGACAAAAATATAAATGTTAGACATTTAAAAGTGGTTTATGCTTTAAAGGGAAGTCTCCTCTGTCTTTGCAAATTTCTATAATGGCAAATTTAATTTTTGTTTTTTTCTGCTATCATCACAGTGATTGCATGCTACCATTGTGAGAGAAGTAGACAAGTAAAATTAACACTGTTCTTTAAAACACTTTGGGGGTTATTCACCGCTAGCTCCACCCAATTGGGTTTTTTTGCCGGCATCTGTCAGATGCTTCATTATGCTGCGGAAGTTCGTTTTTTTCATTAATTAATTTATCTTTTCTTTCAAATAATTTTCTTTTTTTATATTTTCCAATTTTTTTACATTTTTAAAATAATTTTTCAACTTTTTTATTTTCATTTAACTGTGTTGCTATTCTGGTCGCTACCCCGGAGGTACCGAGCAGTATAACCGAGCCGAATGCAGCATTCGGCTATTCACTTACTGCCATTCGGTCCCTATGAGGATGGGGTGAACGGCACCGAGTGAGCTGCCGGAGCTTCGGCTCAGCCGATGCAGATGTTGGATCAGCTGAGTCGAAGTCCTTCTGACTGAAGGCTGTCGAATGCAGCTGATGTACAGCTGATTTTAGCCAATGTACGGCTGAAATCAGACGTACAAGGCTGAAGTGAATAGCTGAACAGCTAAGGCAGCTAAGTGAATAACCCCCTTTGTAATTAGAAATATTGTCTTCGCCAACATTTGGCATATTGAATTCAAAAACGAATGCTGTAGGAACAAAGTGGCCAGTGAGCTCTGGTCAGGTGAAGGTTTATGGCCAATAAGGGGGCTTTGAAATTGTGCCAGCCCTCTCCCTATAAATATCCTCTCTCCTAGTATGCTTTTTTGCAGTGTGTGTTGTAGTTAGTGAGGGAATGCTGACAGCTTTGTGAGGGAGCAACAGTTTGTGGAACTTGTACAGTACTAGCAGTATATAAGCACGGAGCTATTACAGTGCTATATTCACTGCTGCTTATTGCCACTGCTACAAAAAAGTGATTTGCAGCGCAGTGGACTCCCTGTATTCACTGTGCACAGTGGCAACAGTGCTCCATTATTGTGAATTGCATTGTGGTGTGACTGTGTACCACCCGTTGCATTCACAGTAAATAGTCCCAATAGTCATTTTCTGGACTTTTTTTGTCTGTCAACAGTTTATGTTGCTGTTTAGCCCCTTTTTATATTTTCTGCAAAAAAAAAGAAATAAATACAATTAAAAATTGAAAAAGGGTTTTGTAATTTATTGTTTTAGGTTTGGTGTTTAGGGTTTTATTTATTTTTCAGGGGGGTATATTTTATTTTTATATTTTTATTGATATGGTCATTTCATTTTTTTCCTTTTGGGATCATCAGCATGAACTATTTGGTGACACATACAAAGCTGTCTTTTGTTAGCATCACACAACTACACTATTTTGGTCCAATTTACTGTGTTTGTTACAAGTGTCAAGTGCACCAAAGCAGCACATCTTCATGCTCCCTTTTGCCATAGCAGCCAATAAAATTAAACAATTCAGCAATCTTGACTGGGAGGCCTAAAGGGAAAGGCAGAAGTTCTTGTAGTGCAGCTAGTTGGGGGGTAAGCAGGTAGTGCTTCTGCAAGCCAAAGTGGTTGGGCTGCATTTTTGAGAGGGAAAGCACGTCTTGCCTTCCTTTCTGGCAGTAGACATGCAATACAGCCAGAAGGTGAACAGGAGGTGGTAATGTGGATAACCAAGCCTTCATCATCCTCCTGCTCCTTCACCCAGGCACAGATTAGCTTAGTGTCATCAGCACCTACAAATGTGCCCCCTTTTTTAACACCTAATACCTCCATAGCCCCACAAACTGTCATGGAGGAGTTGGCAGTATTATTTCAGCACACATTTTGTCACTTGCTGTAAGAGGATGCAGATCTACTGATTTTTATCAGATGTTGAGGAGAGCATCAATCATCAATCATCAGGTGTTACTGCATCTGCAGCCTACTGACAAGTGGACCCCAGTGGTGAGGAGGGTGGTGGGGTGAGATAGTAGATGCTACCTGGGTGCCTGAGAATGTAGAGGAGGAAAGTGAGTGAGGGGCATAGCATCAGTGAGGTAGGATGTCATTCCTGGGCAGGTTAAAACAAGGGTGAAGGCAGCAGCCACCCTATTCTACTGGAGTATGCAAGGTATGTCCCCTGCACTCCTTTCAGCGTCTACAACCGATAGCAAATGTGGTGCTCGTAGTGATGGACACGGATGGAGCTTTATATGTTCAAGCTTAAGAAAGTAGTAGATCACCAACACAGATATAATTTCAAATCTTTGTGTTCATTTATTGATGTATAGCATCACATATATCCAATAGCCAATGTTTCAGGGGCCAAGCAGGGTCCCTTCATCAGGGCGACATTTAACTGGAGGGCAACACTCCACAGATGCAGCAGTCTGTGTCTTATTTCATACATGTGCTGCAGACAGCAGTATAGTGATTTGCAACCTGTGCCTGCAGAGTATCAAGCATGGTAAATCTACCAGCCATTTTGGTACTACATGCATGAGGAGACACCTGACTGTTGACCACACAGCTCAGTGGAAACACATGAAGGGAGCACATGAATGCTACTGGTCAGCAGTCAAAGGCCCGCAATTATTTAACTTCTTTCCCCTCATCTTATCTTAACATTTGCAGTATTTTTCCAGATGAACACTTATATACTGTCTGTTTGAAAAAGTACAAGAGATATTATGATAACAAAAATTGTTGAATACAAATTGTTTAACTTCTGCAATGTGTGTGAGTTGCTTCTTCTAAGCCTCCACAATAGTTTGCTTGGCTACCAGTAACACATACGTAGTAAGCCAGTTTAAATTGGTGTTTGATAAGGGAGTGAAATGCTCTCCTTTCTTCTGTATCTAGTAGGTGATTGGCCTGGAACATGAATGAAGTCAGAGAAGTTGGAACAGCTGTCCTTCGTAATTGTTTCAGGTCAGTGACTCTAAGTATAAAAAAGTAGATGCTGCAATAAAAAAAAAAAGTATCTTTCATGGTGCCTTAATTACCATAATAACTGCTAGAAAAGTAGCCATTTCAAAATGCTACCAAAATAGTTTAATGCCACCTAAAAATGTGTCTATATTTCCTCTGTTATTCAACCTCAGCAAAAAATAATATTAAATATGTGAATTTAAATGACAGGCCAAAATATGTATCATAAAATCAAGATACATTGTTAGGAAATGTATTTCTAAAACAACAAAATGGGTGCTACCTCTCTTCCCTCTTCCCTCCCACTACCTATCCTTACCCCCTCTATGCTTCCTTACCATCTCCCTCCCCCGATTTTATTCCCCCTTAAGTAGCAATGCTGCATCTAAACCATGAATAAAAACTTGGACTCCAGTTTCTTTTCACCTAGTGTATTACACACTGTACATAGCTTGAGTCCCTACCAATGGATAAAAGGTATTAAAAAATGTTTATTCTGTCCATGTCTTCCTTGTACATTTGCTATATAAACCATTCTTTTTGATAAACATAATTGTGGCTCCTACGTACTGCCTCTTTTTGAGTTATGCTTTATCCTCATGTACCCCTCTCCATTTTCCTTTTTGTACCTCTTATTTTTATTTTTATTAATAAAAATAGATTTTGTAACAAAACAACAAACCAGCATTTTCAATGTAATATTGAAATTTTAAATCCATTATTTTCAATTGCATTTTTGTAAGTTGATTTGAATAAATAATAATGAATAAAGTGTTAAAAATAACATTTTTAAAACTGTCTAATATGAATAAAACTTATACTGAAAATGTGCACTGAATTCTTCTTAAAATTAAATTTTAATTAAATTAAAAGCAGTAAATAGGATTTAACATAAGCCATCTCTGACCTCTCCAGCTACTTCTAATTTTAATTAATTCATTCTCAAAGATCCTCAAAGATTTCAACTAGACATGTGCACTGGCAAAAAATTTGTTTCGGTGGGTTTCGTTTCGGATTCTTTTTATTTTGTTTTTTTTATTTTAACGTTTAACAACAAAAGTTCATCCCGAATGACTTTGACATGCATCCAAATTTCGTTATCTAAAAATTTGTATACGCTCAGATTCGTCATTTCTTTCATTCAGAAATTTAGATGCACTTGAATGTCTGAATTTGCCAATATTTATCTGAATTTCAAAACGAATCGCACATGTCTAATTCCAACAAAGATTTTACAGTGAGGTTTCTATCAGTTTCTAAAAGTTTAGAAAAACCTTCTGTGTGTTTAACATTAGAAATCTAGCAGGTTACCTAGATTCTGCTTTCCATAGAAAATAGCTAAGATTTCAGCACCCCGACTGTGAAGATGAATTCTGTCACAATGTACAAAGGTGAGTAACAGCATTTTATAGTTATTTTACTGCTTGATAACAATATAGGAATACTTTATTGTGCAGAGTTTAGCCACAGGTTCATTTTGATTATGAAAAATATTGCTGCATTCATATATATTGATATTCGTTGCAGAGAAATGTTTCTAAAAATAGTTGAAACATTAAAAATAAAACAGTGTTTGTTACAAAATAAATCTTCAACAAACACCTTATCAATAGAACTCTTAAAGGCATCAAAAATACACATTCCAGTTCAGCAGTAACTAGGGATGCACCAATACCATTTTTTCGGTATCGGGTACCAATATTTTGCTTTCGGTATTTGCCGATACCGAGTACCGATACCAGTGCTTCCGTGTCATGGAGCCGGCTTCCTGGGAAATCAGGCGATAGGTAATGACATGCCTATGTCATTACCAAAGTGAAGGGAAATCTTCAGGACAAACAAGACACAGATGGCAAAAAAATGTGGGTTTTAAAACTAAAAACATTTTGGCTGTAGGTAAACAGGTATATAAAAACATCTTTTAGATTGTAAGCCCTCACGGGCAGGGCCCTCCTTACCATCGTGTCTTAAATTGTATTGTGACTGTAATGTCTTCCTTATATTGTAAAGCGCTGTGCAA
Source organism: Nanorana parkeri (assembly GCF_000935625.1). NCBI lineage: Eukaryota > Metazoa > Chordata > Amphibia > Anura > Dicroglossidae > Nanorana > Nanorana parkeri. The sequence continues at coordinate 641,397 of NW_017306808.1, forward strand.
ACTATTGGCGCTATATAAATCCTGTATAATAATAATAATAATAATAATAATATATCATTTTAAGCAACTGCAAAGTTCTCTAATATAATGCTTTTGTGACATTAATTGAAAATTGTAAATACAAAAATACACTGAAAGGGATGGAAGGACTACAAACTAAGCTTTTGACTATTTTAAGAAATTTATTGTGTTTCAAAAATGATTCCCTTTAAGCCTTCTACATGCCTACTTTATCAGAAGCACTGTTCCCTCTTTCATTTCTATACAGATTTCATGTATGTCTAGAAGAATTGATGCCATCTTCTGGGATGCCTCTTTTGGAAAGTTTCTGCATATAGCCAATTAAAATGTTTTGCTGTTACATTGATGCAACTCTTCTTCAACACCACCATTTCCTGTGATATCACTTCCTTGTAACCCTATAACTGCTAATGCCTATAATATGTCTAGCACTACACTAATACATCATCACCCCCATACAAATTATAGTCAGACTTATGATATGTAATATTACTAGACACTAGTCCCCTATACACACTCATGTCACACCCTAAAATCTGCCATGATTTTCCAAGAGGACCACCATTTTAATCCATAACCACTTACAGCATCCATCTTCCAGTCTAAGACTACATCACATTGCAGTGGTTTTGATAAATATGTCCCTCTTTCCTAGCTAGAGCCAAACATAGAGCTGCTGCCACCAATATTTATTTTGTGTACATGGGCTAGGGAATAGTGGGGCAGAAACAAATTTCAAATTACATTTAGAGAAAAAGTTCTTGGAAAGATAGGATGATGAGGACTAAATAATGCCCCTATCACTATCTCTCTATTTTTTATTTTACATTGCATACCATTTAAGTGTGCCAGGAAAAGGAAGTGTGCATTTCTTTATAATTGTGTGTGCCCTTTTCAATCATGTTATGGTAGGAGTCCAAATGAAACCAATACACCTTCCACTGGAAATACTGTAACGTATGGAATTGTATTTCCATGCCATCAAAAATTGTATAATGCTTTACCTTAGGGTAAGGGTAGGGTATGGGGAAGCCTTGCTGTTAGTGAACCAAGAAACAAGATAGAAACTTAAGTGCAGGTTAAAAATAAAAGGAGTTCATGGAGAAAAATAATAAACAAAATGGCAAAAAACAATGGAGGAAGTCTAGAATATAGTAGATGCCAAGCCAGAGGTCAAATGCCAAAGTGCGTAGTCATCCGAACCAGGTCAGGGATAGCAAATTTAGCAGCCTCCCGGTCCCTTAGTTAAATTGACTGTTAAATTACTCTGTGACTAATTTGGCTGCTTAAATATTTTCTACATTGTTTCTTATGGACATATAAGGTTTTATTTGATACACTGGGGGTGATTTACTAACCTAAACACACGCACGCACCAGGTGCGTGTGATTTTCACACAGCAAAACGTATTTATCAACCAAAAAGTCTCTAAAAGCATATTTCCACTAATGCCATATATGGAAAAATCATGCACATGATGCATATATAATGCTGCTTCACAGTTTAGACAAAAATGGTTAGCTCATGCATTTACATTCCTGCATTCATCAACGCAAGCAACACAACATAGAGCTAATTTACACAACATCACCTTGCAATTCATGCTTGGCTTTGCACAACACACCTGCTGGGTGTGTACACACTACAAAGGTGTTTAGATTCCACCCATAGATCATGCTGGGAGGGAACACACTACAGAGGTGTATACATGTTCGTGGTGTGTTTATAAGGTTAGTAAATCAACCCCACTGTTTCAATAAATGCAGTGTTTTTATTATAAGCTGACAAATGGACACAAATTGTAAAGTTTTTCTTTATTTTACAAATAACATTTGTTAATAATGAAAAAAGTATTTTAAATTAGAAAATAAATTAAAATTTTTCCTCACGATATTACACTGACAGCTGCGGTGGTGTTTTGTGTCTCATGCTGTTCCTCATGCTATGCAAGGCATGCTGACAGCTGGAGCCGACAGGATTGTTTGTAAACAAATACATGTGATTACCATGCTTAGCTGTCATGGTGCCCACATGTTTGGGAACCATTGTAGATTAATGGTCTCTCAACATAGGGAACTGTTCTGAGTAAAGGTAATCTACAGATTGTAGGTGTCTAAGTGTTAGAAGTGTTAAATCTATTAATTGAGTATAAATTCTAATATCACTGGATCTGAATGCTGCGTTTGCATGAAAAGGAACTTGAAAATATAAAAATATCTATAGAAATAGATATGTTTATGACAACTTTGCCAAAGCCTCAGTTTGCATTCGAATAGACATCCCCATATGATACAGCTTTATTTTAAGTTGTCTCAAACATGTAGCTTAATGTCTAATTGTATAATTTACAGAGGTATAACCTGCTTTCAAAAGATCAAATTACAGATTGGAATAAAATTGTATATGTGCTTGTTATGACCTGTGCTTGTTATGGATAACAGCTAGACAATATGATTTTGTTATGGTAAATTATGTGCAAAAAGCCTGGATGGATAAAATTGCTTTAAGCCACCAGTATATGAAAAATCCATGTTGTGTTAGTGATAATATGTTTCAGTGCTGTAAAGTAAACAAAAGACTATATGAAAAAAGTATAGAAAAATTACACCCTTAAAGGTATTTACATAAAATACATTTTAAAGACAAATGAGCTATAATACTTTTAATTTAAAAATATATTATTTACAGATAGAAAAAATGCCTGCTGTCAGATTTTTCAGGGCGGCTTAGTTGATCGAGTAAGGGACTAGGAAGAAATAGTTTGAAAGAGAGATTTAGAGTTTTATTCTGGGTTATTCTGATTCAGGTTAATACATAATCTTGATTGAGACATACAAGGGTTGATTTAATAAAGACAAATAGGCTTTTCACTTTTCAAGGGAATTTTCCCTTAACTTAGTGAATGTGGTGAAAATGTACTTTGACAATCTTAAGCAAGAAAAATAAAAAAAAACAACAACATATTTTGCCTGCCCATGATTGGATAATGGAAATCAGCAGTGTCAGTACACTGTCTCTAGAGAAACAGGCTCAGAGAAGGTTTTAGGAGAGACAGGGTTTTGGAATGGACAGGTTCCAGCAGGGTTTTTGGAGATACAGGATTAGTCAGAGCTTTGGGAAAAACAAACTGGAAAACAGTCTCTGAAGATGCAGTGTCTAGGAAGAGACATGCTCATTTAGTCTGAAGCATAATGGAAGTTACCTCAGGCATTAAGATCCTGGCAGCAGGAACCTCAAGGCCAGAAGGAACTATAGATCTGCAGGTCAGTGCATAGTTTGATTCTAGTATTACAGCAGTAAAGGTTGCTGTGCCTGGGCAGCAAATATAGAATGTAGGGCCTTAGTAGACGATTGGGAAGAGATTTTTGTACTTTTTGGGTTAGGAGAGTCATGCATCCTAGGGTCTTCTGCTCCCATGATCTCTGGGGGAGACATATGGCACTTGTACCTTTTCTTCCTTGAGAGCAGACATCTACAAAAAACTCTAAAACCCCATATTATCTATAGTGGAAAGTAGGGCTTTGGCTGTTGTCTGCTGCCCTGCAATAAAGAAAAACATTGGCTGAGCTGAGCTGGTACTGAGCTTCACGGGCTGAATGCTGAGTATAGGATCACAATGGACAGGGACACGTTGTGTTTGTCAGATGAAATAGAGGGTTATAAAGGGAAAGGACTTTTTGCCTTTACAAATGGACTTTTTTTTTGGTGGTGGTATAGAGAACTAAGTACAAACCACAAATATTTATGAACTCCACGGGATTCCTTGTCAGATGTTGTTACAGTTTAATTATTCAGATCAGTAAAAAATATAAAAATAAATAAATATAAATATTCAATTTTTAAGCTATGAAGACATTTGTTATTTGCCAAAATTCTCATTATGATTAATAATGAGCATTTGACCTTTTTATTATACAGGATTCCAGAGCTGTAGCTAGCTCCTTTTGCGTCTGAGGCAAGAACAGAAAATTGTGCCCCCCCAACAGACGTGTGATGTCACCCGATGCCGCGCATGCACGGCGTCATGTGACGTCATGACCCCCGCCTCCAGAATGCACTGGTAGCCAAATCCAAAATAGCATAAAATTTTTTTTTCGTTTGACGAAACCAATGAAAACATTTTTTGTTTCCGTTCATTTTGTCTGAAATGAATTTTCAGTCTTTGCACATGTGTAAATTATCAGCAGCAGTGTTTGCTCTGCACAAAGAGCATCAGTAAATATTGCAGATATTGACTGATCCTCCGTTCTGCCATCCTGAGCGCTAAAGCCAGCGGGGGGGCAAGGAGGAAGTGCTGAAGCCAGCAGGGGGGCTGAGGTGAGAGCGCTGGCGGGGGTGAGCAGCAGGGATCTGAGGAGAAGCTGGAGCCCTCTTCTCCCTGCCGAGCCATGGCGGTGTTGGCCGCCTGGTGCCCTTGTTTCCATGGCGCTCTATGCTCGCCATGGCAACAGGGGCGAGGGGGTGCAGCCTGGCCGCCCTGGCTGTGCCCCCTCCCCTCTCAGCTGCACCTGAGGCAAGTGCCTCAGTCACCCCATGGTAGCTACAACCCTACAGGACTCTGACAAAACTCCTCTTTTACATTACTACTACTCTGTTTTGTTGTTCTTCAGTAGCTGAGAGAGTTGCAAGGCCTGGAACTCAGGTGATGCACTTAAAATGTGCCTTTGATTGGTGTGTACCAGGTATTCACAGGACCAAATTTCATGGTAAAGAAGAAGCATGTGCAAGTTGACACCTTTATTCTGTACGGTGAGAGAGATGCATAAGGACAACATATCTGCAAATGTCTTCAACGCATACTTCGGAATCAAATTCTGGTTTGTAAGAAAGGTGAGGAACTAAAATGTTGTATTTTTTCTATTTACTGTAGGCATCAGCACAGTAGAACATAAACTCAGCATGACCTTTTGTTAGTAGATTTACTGTGGAGGTGTGCTCATTTAAAAAAATAATATTATATAGATCAAAATGCCTTTCATTATCCATACTCATTATTTGCAGGTTAATATTGTCTGGATGTTGAAAGATCCTTTGTGATTGAAGGTTTACCTCTATAACAAAGTCCTAAATTAAATTACTCTCAATATTTCATTATTCTTACTGTAATGTGAGCTGGAGATATATGTTCCTATGAGTTATATTTAGGATGTGTTAACCATAAAACACCTGCTGAGTTGGAAGGCATTCTTTAGTGCATTGCCTTTGTTTTTCCATAAAAGGTTATATTGACTTACGCATTCTTTATTAGGTCTTGTGAGACAGAAGCACTGAATCATCTGATGAGGGTACCAGATTTTAAATGGTGGTCTATTTGTAGTGATTTAATTTTCTCACTTAACAGACCAGTGAGATTATTCGTTGAAAAATGTGCTCACTTCCATCTACAGAGAACACCCACAAACACTCATATACCAGCAATATAAACTGAAATTGTCAATATAACATGTTTATATTTTGACAAAAAAATGCATATTTCTTTTCCTTTCTTTTTTTTTGCTCTTTTAAATGGACGTTATAACTGTTTTTATTCAGTTTTATTTTACGCAGGGTGCAATTTAAAGAGAGGTCAGCAATGGCAGATGGCATATTTGTTCCCTAACAAGCTACTAACAAGCCATCCTATTGCAAAAATTGCCACCATTTTGAAAAAAGCTTACATCAAGTCTGACAAAAGCATGTTAGACAATAAGTTATGGTCTCATGAGACCAAGATTGATCTTTGCGCAAAAACAGCACTGCACAGCACCAAAAGAACATCATACCCACAGTGATACAAGGTGGCGGGAGCATTATGCTGTGGTGCTGTTTTTCTTCAGTTGGAACTAGGGTTTAAGTCAAGGTGGAGGGACTGAACAGTTACAAATATCAGTCAATTTTGGCACAAAACCTCCAGCCCTCTGCAAAAAGCTAAAGATGAAAAGGAATTTCACCTATCAGCACAACAAGGACCCAAAACATACCTCCAAATCAACAAAAGAATGGCTTCACCAGAAAAAGATCAAAGTTTTGGAATTGTGCAGCCAGAGCCCGGACCTGAATGAAATTGAAAATGTGTGGCCTGAAGAGGGCTGTACACAGGAGATGCCCTCACTATCTAACAGATTTGGAGCGCTTTTGCAAGGAAATGTGAGCGAAGATTCCCAAGGCAAGATGTGCCATCCTGATAGACTGCTCAAGCAAAAGACTGAATGCTGTTATAAAATCAAAAAGTGCTTCAACAAAGTATTAGTTTAAGGGTATGTATATTTATGCAACCACATTATTGTGTTTTTTCCCCCTTTAAAGATTTCAGTTGGTTTTGAATTGAATTGTACAGATTATAGGCAGGGCCAGATTTCCCACAAGGCCACAGAGGCCATGGCCTCGGGCCGGCAGTGAGTAAAGGGGCAAGGGGCGGCACACCGCTGGCTGCCTCTCTCCCCGCTGGCTACCTCTCTCCCAGCTGGCCACCTCCCTCCCTGCTGTGGTTTTTGGGGTGCCCCACTCTTCTGGGGGACCCGGGACCACAGCAAATTAGTTTAGGATGGAGAGCGGGGAGCAGAGCGGAGAACATCCGTGCTCCACCCTGCTCCATGTGAACACTGAGACAGGAACCCTGAGCTCGCAGCCTTCCTATCTCTGCTGTCACAGGACAGCCAACACAATGCTGTGCTCAAACTCCTATATTGGAGGTGACAGGTTCACTAAAGAGAACCTGTCACCTCCAAATGCTATCATACAGGGGCTTGTTAGCTCCTGTGTGCTAGCAATAAAGTTAAGTTAAAAAAATTAAATTTAAATGAAAAAATAAGCAAAAAATAATAAGAAATAATAATTAAAATAAAAAAGTAAAAAAATATAAAAAAAAGTAAAAGATAATAAGATAAATAAAAATGTAAAAAAGTAGAAAAAATATAAAAATAAAAAAAGTGATACAAAAGTAAAAAAAATGTAAGAAAAAAATGTAAACCAACCCTGCCGCCCCTGCCATCTAGTTCCCATTCTCCATGGGGGTTTTGGCGGTGAGGGGGGTGCATTGGCATTGAGGAACCTGGCCTTGGGGCAGCACAGAGAGTAAATTTGGCCCTGATTACAGGTCACATTAAGGGTAGAAAAGTGATTTAACTTGCTCTATTTTTTTTTTTTTACCTCTCAAAAACCCGGCATGTATAGACTTCTTATATCCACTGTGTGTATTAAAAAATAAAATAAAAAGTAAATGCGTTCCATGGCATGTTAGAACCTTCAAAACCTGTTGGCTTGGAAAAGATGCAAAGGAAAGAAGGGAAGAGGGTTGGAGGGAAGTCAAAAGAAATAGGGGAGAGGAATAGATTGAAGGATGGAAATAGGCAATAGAAAAGGGAAAGGGATGACAAAATTAAAAACATTAAAAAAAATGTAGGGACCCGAACATATCCCTATTTCATTCATAATAGTGGGTAACATTGCACACAAAATTCATTCATTTGGGAATTTTCTTTTTTAGATAGTAAGGCAAAACAGTTTCAGACCTTCTCTGGGATTTGTACTTTAAGAGAATCAACATTAGAACTATGATAATCCATGAAATGACATGCTAAATGTATATTTTTGGCCCCTAAAACAGTCATCTCATTGTCTTAGCAACAATTTTGACAAGTACAGTGTATCTCATATCTGGGCAAAGTGGGCATCTCCCAGAAAAGGGCAACTTGAACAGCAAGTGAATCCACACATAAACATGCCCACTGAGTCTAGCCATGTATGCAAATTTCTGTTGGACTGGAACAAATTGGGAGGCAGAACAAGGCCAATTGTGGGTGCCTTTTTGGCCACAGAGTGAACCCCTGAGGTCAGTCGGCTGTCATGGCATGAAAACAAATGGGCGGTTTGACTCCCGTGATGTAACTGGACTTGCTCCGACCGTTTGTTTACATACGGACGGAAGCTGTCATAGCGGTAAAAGTCTTTTAGGATTTTTTTGGTGCATAAAACATGTATGTTTACTTAGGCCACGTAGAATATACCGTATATATACATATATCTATCTTTATACAGTGTATATATATATATACTGTACATATCAATAATTACTATTACCTTATTTTTCTTTAATTACAGTATGTTACAAAATGTTGATTATGTATTATTAAAATACTAAATATTATATAAAATGTACTTATTTACAATTCTAATAGAAAAATAGTTAATAAAGACATTATAAAGTAAGGATAGTAGTTAGGGTCCACCATTCTATTCTTTTCTGTTTATGAGCTGGTAAGTGGGATGTATTTCATTAATATTTCCTACACATTTTGTCTGTGTTCACAGTAATCGAAACCCCGTCTAGACTGAGTGACTACACATCATAATCCACATAATATCAAGTAAAATCACAGTGAAACTGAATAGCCAAACTTATCAGGCCTGGAAGGATTGTGGACTGGAGGAACACTGTCTTTTAGTTGTTTAAAATAAAGTTTGTTTCCTAAAACAAAATGTTTGTTAAATCTGAATTAGGCAACACACTACGTGATGGAAATACCAGAATCACTGGCAACTAATTAGAGGATACTGGCATCAGTTGTTACTGTATGATCTGTTGATGTCATAAACAAACTACATCACTACTGCATTACTCGAACTGGACAGTAATGATATAAAAAGATATTTTGTTACAGTATGTTTAACGGTTATAGATTTCATTTTAAAAGCAGATAGAACAGAAGTTATTGTCATGTACAAAATAATGTACAGTATTCTCAGCTTTAGATATTCAAACAGACTAGTATCCTTAATATGTGGAATGAGAGATGAAGGAGACAGTGAATGAATGAGGAGGGAATCTTGCTTTAAACTACAGTATATAATAGTTTCTGTGAGAAAACCCGTTCAGTAAGTGTTTTCACATGTTGTGTTTATATATATTTAATCTGTATATTAGGGAAGCACCAATACTATTTTTTCAAGACTGAGTACGAGTATCGATACTTTTCCTTATGTACTCACCGATCCCAATTACCAATACCCGTTTTTAGTGTCATGTAACAGTTTTTCTAAAAAAAATAAAGACATAGGGGTCTATTCACAAAGCTGCCGAAGGATCTGGCCGTAGCTTCGGCCGATCCTTCGGCTAGCTTCGGCCCCAGGACCCCTTTGGTTCAGGAGAACCGAGGGATTTAGGACAGTGGTGGAGTGCCAGGGCTCAGACTAGAGAGCTATAGAGGACTACAAGTCCCAGCAATACATTATACAACAATGCAGAATACCACCTGCTGGAGAGGACTACAAATCCTAGCAATACTGTACATTATACAGCAATGCAGAGTAATATGCAGGGTCTCAGGAGGCTGTATGGGGTCTCATCAGGGCTGTGTCCAGTGTCTCACCGGGGCTGCATCTGGTCTCACCAGGGCTGTGCATGGTGTCTCAGCAGGGCTGTGCGTGGCATCTCCAGGGCTGTGTGAGGTCTCACCAGCACTGTGCAATCTCACCAGGGTTGTGTGGTCTCACCAGGGCTATGCAGTCTCACCAGGGCTGTGCGGTCTCACCAGGGCTGTGTCGGGTTTCCCCTGAGCTGTGCTAGGTCTTCCCAGTGCTGCAGCTGAATGAATTAAAAAATGTAAATCATTGGTATCAGTGCATCCCTATTATATATTTATACTGTGTGTGTGTGTGTGTGTGTGTGTGTGTGTGTGTGTGTATATATACATACACTATTTTACCAAAAGTATTGGGACACCCCTCCAAATCATTGGATTCAGGTGTTCCGTGAAATTCCTTGCTACTAAATATTCCACGGTCAACTGTTAGTGGTATTATAACAAAGTGGAAGCAACTGGGAACAACAGCAACTCAGCCACAAAGTGGTAGGCCACATAAAATGACAGAGCGGGGTCAGGGCATGCTGAAGTGCACAGTGCGCAGAAGTAGCCAACTGTCTGCATAGTCAATAGCTACAGACCTCCAAACTTCATGTGGCCTTCAGATTGGCACAACAACAGTGCATAGAGAGCTTCATAGAATGGGTTTCCATGGCCAAGCAGCTGCATCCAAGCCTTACATCGCCAAGTACAATGCAAAGCATCGGATGCAGTGGTGTAAAGCACGCTGCCACTGGACTCTTGAGAGGTGGAGACGTGTTCTCTGGAGTGACGAATCACGCTTCTCTGTCTGGCAATCCAATGGACATGTCTGGGTTTGGCGGTTGCCAGGAGAACGGTACTTGCCTGACTGCATTGTGCCAAGTGTAAAGTTTGGTGGAGGAGGGATTATGGTGTGGGGTTGTTTTTCAGGGGTTGGGCTTGGCCCCTTCGTTCCAGTGAAGGGAACTCTTAAGGCATGAGGATACCAAGACATTTTGGACAATGTCATGCTCCCAACCTTGTGTTAACAGTTTGGGGATGGCCCCTTCCTGTTCCAACATGACTGCACACCAGTGCACAAAGCAAGATCCACATGGATGAGTGAGTTTGTGGTGGAGGAACTTGACTGGCCTGCACAGAGTCCTGACCTCAACATGATAGAACACCTTTGGGATGAATTAGGGCGGAGACTGCTAGCCAGGCCTTCTCGTCCAACATCAGTACCTGACCTCACAAATGCGCTTCTGGAAGAAGGGTCAAACATTCACATAGACACACTCCTAAACCTTGTGGACAGCCTTCCCAGAAGACTTGAAGCTGCTATAGCGGCAAAGGGTGGGCCAACTTAATATTGAACCATACAGACTAAGACTGGGATGCCATTACAGTTCATGTGTGTGTAAAGTCAGGCGTCCCAATACTTTTGGTAATATAGTGTATGTATATATATATATATATAAAGAGGTCCTGTTACCTTTCTACTGCATCCCATCTCTGTAATCAGTCATGTCTAGGTGGCATCTGGGAAAGCGCCGCCTAGCTGCTTGACGACAAGGGTTGAGCAGGCCAGGCGATCTCGAGTTCATCTTTTTCTATTCGCTCCCAGAAGTACAAGACAGTTTCATTCATGTTTTTTTTTGTCTTCTACACTCTCTGTTTATGTTTTGGCCCCTTTATTCCGTCTTTTATGGTGTTTTTTTCAAAGCTCCCTAGGGGGCCGGGAAAAACAATTTGAGCTTTAATGAATAGAAGCTCTCTCAAAGAAAGGCTCCTTTTTGCCTCTTAGAAATGGAACATATTAAAGTTTTCGTTTCACTCGCTGTAATGATTCGAAATTCATTTCCCCCTCAAGTATATTTACATTGGCTTCTCTTTATTGTACGGGTAAGTGCAAAAAAATTGCCGGGACACAAGAAAAGACCCGCGATGGCTTATATTTACTAGATGGGAGGGGGGGTCATACAAAATAGGCACCTACTGAAGAATAGGTTACAAACAGCCTTTAGCAGCTGTTGAAAAAAGTCTGCAATAGGAAAATAGGTTCATTGACCGTTTTTTTGGGGGCATTTCTATTGGCTGATTCTTGCCAGGTTACCATTGCCCATTAATATCAGTTGAAAACCCAATTGTACTAATACTGTTTATACTGGTAATATAGGCCACCTCACAGTGTGTATACTTTCATCTAGAGTGTATGAGATGGACCTGTTCTGTTCTCTAAATACACCTTGGATTCCAGCCACCCCCCCTCCCATCAGTCCTGCAATATCATTCATTTTTGTTGGGAACAATTTACTGTTTTAGGACTTTCTTGGCTAATATCTGGGTTGTGTACATGGGTCACTGTAGGCTTTTTGAGGAAGATATCTGCTTGGTTGACACCGCCATGGATGACCACATCCGTTTGAGTTGCCCAGAGCCAATACGTAGAAATGAAACCCCTCGTTCCCGGCAATAAACCAGAAACCAATTTTATTACTTGAAGAGACTCTGTCCATATGCCCAAATGTGCTCTCTGCACCCTTGACCATTGGCAGAAGATCCAAGGAGGACCCTGTGCATCATGTGAAGACTGGCCAAGAGACACTGGACCAAGGAAAGTATAAAAGCAAGACGTGCAATGGGGTCCTCTTGGAGGGATGGGAATATGGGTGGGAGGTGGCTGAGCCTAGAGTCAGTCTTTAAAAGATTGGTGTATTTCCAATGCCGCCATTAAAGATGTATTAAAGATAGATATGCATTAGCAAAGGTCCCCCATAGCTCGACCCAGCTTCCTGTGACAGTATCTTGTCTAGCATCCATCCATAGGACCAGAACGGTCCTCCGTGGACTTCAATGCCGCTTGAAATCAAAAAAATTGACTGAACTCGTACGGGAAATTTGGGTTAAATTTCAACGTACCCCAATTTGGAGCATTGCCTGTAATGCCTGGTGGCTGAGAGCGGCTCGCTGTCGCTGTTTTCGTGATTCAGCGCGGGTGGTGAAAAGGCCAGTAAAATCTGCATTTTCAAGTGCCTTTTGAAGCAATTTCCCAAGCGCGGCTTCAAACCATTTCCCTGCTCTCGTCGTGATGCCGGACTCGCCAGTGACGTCTCTAGAACGCCACTCACGATCTTGAAACCGAAGGTGAAGTACTTTCAAGGCCTCCTCCTCTACCCTCCATTATACGAGCGCATCATTACCCCATCTCGGGGCCCGACGGCCGGCGTTGGATGTATTAAGTAGAATATTCAGGGGCTGAGCGTACTCCAGACGGCGCGGTAATTGATATCCGGCAAACTACCCAGAAGACTTCCGTCCGCCTCGTTTATAGGAGCTGCTACCAAAGAAAATGGAGGACCGGTCCTAGCAACCAATCCCACATATTTGTGAACTGATATTTCAGTGTTTGGTGGGTGCTGGAGAATTACACCCACTGTGCCCATTATGAGGGGCCCCCACCATCCCTGTGCTGAGTTCCCAGGTCTGTACACCCGCTGTGCCCATTATAAGGGGCTCCCACCATTCCTGTGCTGAGTTCCCGGGTCTGTACACCCGCTGTGCCCATTATGAGGAGCTCCCACCATCCCTGTGCTGAGCTCCCGGGTCTGTACACCCGCTGTGCCCATTATGAGGGGCCCCCACCATCCCTGTGCTGAGTTCCCAGGTCTGTACACCCGCTGTGCCCATTATGAGGAGCTCCCACCATCCCTGTGACTTTATATATATATATATATATAAAATCTGCTAATGGGTTTTTCAGGCACACACAGGAAGTTTGCAAAGAAGACGCTTAATCTGTTCAGCCAAGCAAGTGTATTGTTAACGTAAACAACTGCTGACAGAAAGCTGGTTTCTCACAATGGAAGGGTGCCTTCTAAACGGACCAAACTGGTTTTCTGACAATGGTAAAGCTTTCCTCTAATGTTTGTCCATGATTCATATCCAGCTTACTCACAATGGGATATTGTTATGGGGAAACTTTGTATAAACAAGCATGCCTAGGTGGATCAAGACTTAGGCTCTTTGGCACCTATTGACTGTTGATGACATTTGTGATAAAATTCTACCACCCAGTGTTGGAAAAAATTAGATACATCTTGCATAGGTTCTCATACAAGTTTTGAGGGGCATTGCTCTCACAGGTGGGATACCAATTTTTGTAATAAAAAAGTAGCTAAAAAGTGAATTTGGGACTTCACAATGCACTCTGACTAAGAGTGGGATGTTAGAGGGACTTTACAATGCACCTTTGATCAAGAGGGACTTCATAAAGACACAGGTCCATCAAGTTCAATCTTTGTGTGTAATTGTGCATGTGTATGTCTGTACACGAGTCCCTCTGTGATCCTGTTTTTAAGAGTACCATTATCCCTGTATGTTATGGTCTCTGAGGAAGGTTTCTAAATGCTTTTTGAATGATTCAATACTCTCAGCTAATACCACAACCAATCCACAATCCACACAACCTGATTTCTTTTTTTTTTTTTTTTTAAATTGAAATTTTTTATTATTAAGTTTTCTTTACAGTTGTTACATACAAGGAATACAAAAGTAACACATAACAGGAAATATAAAAATTAAGGTAAGGTAGCACACAGACCGTAGCCAGCTTTTTACCTTGTGCAGTAATCCACACAATTAGGCATGGTCCATCAGCCTGGGTTTGAGGAAAAAAAAAAAATAGGCACTACATCCTAGCAAACTATAACCACCAGGTATATCCCAGAGGACTCTTCAGCGATTGCACCGCGCTCCTGAGCGACTGTGGCGGAGAACTAGGTCTCTGGAAGACTTTACATTGTACAAAGCTGCCCTGATAAAATATAACTCCTCTCTCCGTGCTGCCAAACAAACTTATTTTGTCACTCTCATTAACACACACTCATCCAGACCTCGTCAACTCTTTTCTACCTTCAAGTCTCTACTATGTCCTCCACCACCACCACCCACTAATTCACTCACTGCCCAGGACATTGCATTAATTTCAAAAACAAAATAGATACCATTCGAGATCAGATCGCCACTGTCCAATCAACATGCATGCATATTATACTGTAGGTGCAGTACAACTAGGGGAGTATATAATTGAGAAGGATCTGGGTGTCCATCCTTAAAAGAGTCACAGAATGTGAGAAACTACCCAAGAAACAGTGGGCTAAGGTGCTAGCATCTTTTTTAAATGGAGGAGCCTCAAAAGGCCTAATTTGACTTGCAACCCCAGGATGCCAAGGAGTATCCTAAACTCAATAAAGAAATCCTAGCCATTTTCACAACGGAATATGACCCTGGAAAGCCTGGAGGTGATCAAACCTGCCCATATTGTGGAGCAAATAGTCTACAACCTTTAGGTCAGAGCCTTGACAGTAGAGATACATTAGAAAAGTATCGGTACATGTACTCGTACTTGTACCGAGTACTGTACTTGGTATCTGTGCAACCCTAGTTTGGAGACATATGCAGAAAGACTAGGAGGTGCAGGCAAGAGTTGATTACTGGCCTGCTAAAATTAGAACCTTCAAACTGGAAAACAGAGTCTTAGTTTTGGTTTCTACTTTAGACAGATCCTGCTTGAAAAAGTTGAAAGAAAGGTTGAGTGCCACCTGGTACAATACCACCCTCGTTTTTCCTAAAGAGTATTGGCACATTCTCTTTACAGACAGGGCAAAGGAAAAGACAGCTTTTGTGATACCAAATGGGCTGTACCAATATGTGGTGCTTCCTTTTGGCTTACATTGAGCATATTTATGTCACCAAAGAGCGCAGGTCCACCATGGAAAAATAGAACAAAGAAACAGAGAAAGCATTTCAAGTGCTGAAGGCCAGTATTGTGTAAGGGACCAGTGTTAACCACCCCAAACATCATTAAAGAATTTCTGGCACAAACAGATAACTCTGATGTCGAACTGGGAGCTGTCTTGCCCCAGGAAATTATTGTTGAAAAATTTTCATTAGCATACCTCAGGCAGAAACTAACCCATGCAGAGACGTACTGCTCATTGAATGGGCACTAGAGTTTATGAGGTATTACTTTTTTGGCAGACAGTTCTGAATAATTACAGACCATGCTCCACAACAGTTTTTTGGCTTGGAACAAAGGCAATAATGTGTGGGTCACAAGAGGGTTTCTTGCTCTGCATGTCTTTAAAATGTTTGTAGTCAGGGACCCCACAAGGGAATGCTTCCAGACTATCAAGAATCCACTGTATATTGGCAAAATGTGCTCCTTCCCACTATTCTGAGCAGCGGAAGGGTATGTGAGGCAAGAGTTAGCAGGATTGTGAATGGTGTATATGTTTCTCCCAGGTTTCTTACCCACACATGGTGAGGAGCTCCAGGGCAGGGATGAGCGAATGTGTCTGAGATCGACTCACAGGGCATTTGTCAAACGCATCATAAAGTCCAAAACTTGTGAACTTAAGTCAAAACCCTGTTGAAATTTATTGGGGGAGTGGATCTTGAAAATCCGTTATGACCATTTTAAAGGTTAATAGGCCAGGGAATGACAAACAAAGGGCATGGGGAGCTGGGAACCACCATGGGGAACATGTACCAATGCAAAATGTTTTTTTATGGTATTTAAAGGGCAACAAGGGAAAATCTAATTTTCAATTAGAATCTTGGGATGTGCTTTGAAGCGGTATGTGGTGTTATGGAACAGTACAATTCTCACAAACATTGCATTCTGGAATCACATACTTTGGATTTGTAATTTATTTTTTTACTTTTACAAATTTTGCTTGGCTTAAATACAGCAGCAACACCAGCAACTTGAAAAAGGTATTTTTAGGTAGATTTGTATCCAGCAATAATAGGCCTGAATTGAGTGGTGGAAGTAGCAGCCACAACAGTTCTAAATACTATAGGAAAGTCTACTCTTAAAAAAATAGCTAAAGCCCTCAATCATATACCAAGATTATTGGTATATCGTATCATCACATCAAACAATATCATAGTATAGCTTGTGTTTTTTTTGTTCCCTGTGTACATGCACTGGGAACACACAGGAGCAGGCTTGAATAGGGGACACACTGGAGCTAGATTGATGTAAGCTCTCTAAAAGAACAGAAAACCAATGAAGGCAAGTATGCTGAGATCTTGGAGTACACAGGGTTGCCAGGATCTCAAGACACACAGGAACAAACAACTTACATATGCAATAATTGATCTGTAGTAACTGTGTGGGTTTTTTTTTGTTCTGAAAATAATGTGAAAGTCAAATAAGATCATGCCGAACATATTTGGGCTTATTAATTTTTTTTTCTAGCTTTGGACAGAAGTGAGAAAAGTGATTGATTTATGTGTCCCCATAGGGGAGATTTACCTTCTCTATGTGTCCTGGTGACCATTGTGTATGGCTCAGAAAGTGATGGAAAATCCATAAGTTTACAACTGTCACTAGAACAGGAGGTGAGTAAAAGACTTCCAATTGAAACACCTGTTTGTGTAAAAACTTTCTAACAGAGAAATTCCCTTTACTTTGTAGTGATGCCCTCTAACTTCATGTTGCAACAGGAAGTTAACGAAAAAATCTCCACAATAGGACACAGATAAAAGAAATTAAAAGGATGTGGTTTTAAATCTTCCCTTTTCTATCCAAAACAACATGAAATGTTTTCTGTCTAAGTGCTTGCTCTTAACTGCAGTAAAACTCATTACAACCAATCAGAGTCCACTCTGCTGATGTCAGACCTGAGCAATATAGATTATTATGCTTGCTATTGGTAACGTTGGTCAATTAATAAAGAAGGGAATATGGTCCTGAAATGTCATGATAATGACAGCTTGATGGTACAGTGGTTAGCAACACTCATAGCACTAACTGCATGGAAAATACGTTGTTTTAGTGTTTCCTTCAGTGCCACAATTTCTTCTCACAAACCAACAGATATCATGTTCTACGAGGTAACAAGATAAAATCGCTAGAGGAAATCAAAGGCACACGCCCTATCAGTGAAATTAATCGGCGGTATATTCAATATAATGGATGGAATTAATTAAAAGTTATTAATTTGTTTGCATTGGACACAGGCAAAATTACATTCTTTACATATAGATAATTCTCTACTTTGTTGGAGAGGTTGTAATCAAGAGGGCACACATGCTCATATTTACTGGTTCTGCCCTATAATTCAACAAGATTGGCAATTGGTCATAGATCTAATAGAAAAGATCCAGGGGTCCCCAGTGGAAATTGACCTTTGAGCTATTTTGTTTAATTGTACAGGTGAATCAATAGGCTGTTATTTTTTTTTAAAAATCTATAACGCTGCATTTGCTTAAGGCGGAAAAAGCTTTAATTCCCCTTTATTGGCTTAATTCTCAACATCCTCCATTATATAGTTGGTTTCAGAGGATAGATCATATCTGTCTTTTGGAAAATTGTATTTCCAATTCTAGGGGTGAACAACAACTTTATATTCAAATATGGGCCTGTTAGATCATCTTTTGGACTAGCCAGCTAATCTAGGGGTAATGGTGAATGATCTGGAAATGGCAACTACTTGATGTCAGACAGGGTTTCCTTCTCCCATCCTCTCTCATCCTTTCCCTCCCTCCTACCCCCCCTTCTTTTTTCCCCTGATATTGTAAATGAGGTTATGTAAGCATATGAGGATTGCCCACATCAAGTTCAAATGTTGGTTTGAGGAATTTTTTGTATGTAAAAATGTTTTATTTCTGTTGTGTTGTCTTTTCTATTTTTGTAAGAAGTATACTGTAATATATTGTAAAAATATTTAATAATAATAAAATAATCAGGCAATAGAACTTCTAGGATGAGGACTTCTCAATACAACAGGTAGATGCCAGTATTTTGTTCCTGTGCACATAGATTTCAATCAAAGCATTAAAGTAATAACAAACTTTCAAACTTTTTTTCAATAAAGAATCCAGATCAAACAAATATAGTGTACATTGCCCAGGAAAACGTTTCTTTAAATTTTTGACCAAGCACTTACAGTCATCATGTTTCCAAACAGCTGGCTTCAACTCTCTAAGTTTGGCTTCCCTGAACTTCCTGTCTAGTACAAGAGTGCAATCTCCAGCAGCTGTCCATCTACTAGCTTGGAGAAGAGAGAATGGGATGGCTTGCCCTGCTGTGCCTGTGTGGTTATGGAGACACACCCAGTTTGCTAGCACACACAAGGGTGGCTCCATAGGACCCTGCAAGGGAAAGGAGCTATCATTAAACAGTATATCAGGGCTAGTGCTCAGAAGACCAGCTAACTTTAAAGTAAGCTAAAATTTTTAAACAACGTGGAGCAGCATCCATTGCAAGTGATTTAATCAGCATTTGAAATAGCCTTTTGACCTCAATATCACGTAAAAGTGTCAGCAAAGTCAAACATTAAGTTTTTCACACCTCTATTATCACTGGCATAGGAATAAATGGAAAACCAATATTTTACAGTTGCCACCAGAATGCAAGGGTAAATCTTCCAAAAGGGAAATCTGTGATGATGACAATTGTGTAAGGTAATCCCCGTCGATTTGTAGAGATTTTTTCTCACTTGTTGTTGTAACTCTGCGGGAGGCAGTGAAGGGAAATCTCCCCAATGGGACACAGACAAAATAAATTGACAAAAGTTTAGACTATTTTCTACTCTACTCTCTAAAACAAAAAAAAAGTTACTTTTAAACATATGCTTTATTACATTGTAAATAATGATAACTGGAGTTCCCAGTCAGATTATATTCATACACAAGAAACAGTACCTGACTAGTGACATCATTTCTCTTTTTTATGACCATTTTGATTCCAGAAATTCTTCTAAATTTAGTTTTTGCCTTTCATATATTTTAATGCTGATCAGGTGTTAAAGTGTAATTTAATGCCTGCAGATTCCTTTAAGTCTTTGAATATAATTCTTTAAAACTATACCATGGTGGTCTACTGTGGCAGGCAAACACATCATCTACTCCCTGAAAGGGGAATAGGCAATGGACATGAAAGAGAACATCCTTTTTGCTAGATTTTATGAACAAAGCTTACTCAATGTGGCAAAATATTTTTTATGATGTCAGACTCTGCCATGTAATACTATGCAGGAAACATTTGCACTTGTAAGGTTTAACATGTTATTGACACTTTTTATTTGAAATATATAATATATA
>NW_017306808.1:661574-665831 GCF_000935625.1 Nanorana parkeri
TATATATATATATACCCCCAAAGCTGCAAACATCACAACCAGATTGATTTCTACATTATTGTAGCATTTCAGCATCAACTGTAGCTAAAATAAGAAAAAGACTGCATTCTCCACTATTCTATAGATAGTAGACCATACACAACCAAAACATTGTCTTTGAAGATTAAGTTCACAGTCTAGCCATAATGATTTCACATAAAGGTAAAAAAATGACTATAGCTGTATAACCAATGGTTTTAAATTAAAACAATACTTGGTGATCCTGCCATGAAGGTCCTAATTCAGGCACTTCCTGTTGGAAGGTGACAATGCTTTGCCTCTGTCTCCCTGCACTGGCCCAGTGTTGTTATCATTAGGAAACTACTTCTGAAAAATACATTGCAGCCATTGATGAGGTGACTGCATATGGACAAATGGTAGGTTCATATAGGCTGCAGGTGATCAACAGCACTGAGATGCAGGAAAAGATGCAAACAATGGTTAAACTATTATTTTATTTTAAAAACTGGCAATTGTATATAATACACAGCCCTTTATCAAACTAAATATCATTCAGTTATGGTTTACTTTAATAAAATTAATGCAATATGTAAGGTACACGATTCATACTTCCTTGATCTGTCTGTCATAAACTTAAAGATAGGGCTGTATTTAGACATCATGCTATCCTAAGCAGACCCTAATGATGATGTCCCCTTGTGTATTATTATTAGTCTAGTAAAAGAACTACTGCTAGAATGTATTATCAAATTAATGTATACTGCACATTTGTTATTATATTGCAACTCTTTTATTTGTACAGAACAACAAACAAAGAGAAAGGAGAGACTGTGTCAAGCATTCCAATGACCACATTTGTTTTTTTTCCTTTCTATTCTGACACGGCTCCGTGCCAGAATAAAAAAAAAGAAACAGCAGTGTTTCCAGGGAGAGTTAGCTGTCTGGAGATCAGTGTCTCTGGTTAGCTGGTAACCAGGGATGCTGATCTCTCTGCAAGTGGCCGGAGCCAGTCCTAACATCACGGCTGGCTCCACCCAGCTGTCAGAAGCAGGATGTCGGCCGGCCAATGGCCGGCCGCTCGGCCAGCTTCGGCTTTCAGCGCGGCTCAGACTCGACTGAGCCACTCGGCCACGTTCGGCTCGACTGAGCCGCTCGGCCACGTTCGGGAGCTGTACGGGCTATAGTGAATACCCTGTACAGCACCCCTTCGGTTCTACTGAACTGAAGGGTCCTGGGGCCGAAGCTAGCCGAAGGATCGGCCGAAGCTACGGCTAGGTCCTTCGGCAGCTTCGTGAATAGACCCCATAATCTTATAGTACATAATGTATGTGTGTATTAGGAAACATAAATTGCTATGTACACACTTCCTTGCATGGTCATTGTACAGGCAATTAAATACATTGTTTAAAGTGGGGAATTGTCTCTTAGTGAATATCCTTAGTGAAATGTATACATATACACATGTTTCATTTACTCTGTCTTATGCTAATCAAGTTTACTTAGGTCAGATAAGAGTAAGATTAAATTTTATTATAGGTGCTATGATTTATTGTGCTTTGTTCATTTCTTTTTCTCTTACTGAATAAGCACAGGTTTTGTTTTACATCCATTTACAATTGGAGTTCACCCTCCAGTGAATTATAATGATGTTACTGATGCAAGACATTTCAAGGTACAGCAAGTATCTTTCCTTTGTTTTTTTTTTTGTTCAATAGATATTGGCCAAAGCATTGTATAAATATTTACAGCAAGAACATGGTGGACCAACTGCAAATAAGCAACATTCTGGTATTGCTCATACCAGCCATTCAGATTATGCATTTAGTTGTCTAGTTCACATCTGAAAACAGAAGATTAAGGGGAAACTATAATAGTTATGGCTTATTGTTATTTTATCCTTTATGTTTTTAAATCGATATTTATAGTTTCTATATATGTAAAATATGTGTTTTACAAATAAATGTTTCATACATGATGTACCCATGACACTGTTTTTACAGAACATTATGGGGTTTATTCATGAAGCAGCCGAAGGATCTAGCCATAGCTAGAGCCGATCCTTCGGCTAGCTTCGGCCCAGGACCCCTTCGGTTCAGTAGAACCGAGGGGATGCTGTACGGGCTATTCACTATAGCCCGTACAGCTCCCGAACTTGGCCGAGCGGCTCAGTCGAGCCGAACGCATATGCCTCGGCTCGGCTGAGCCGGGCTGAAAGCCGAAGCTGGCAGAGCGGCCGGCCATTGGCCGGTCGACAGCCTGCATCTGACAGCTGGGCGGAGCTGGCTCCGGCCACTTGCAGAGAGATCAGCGTCCCTGGTTACCAGCTAACCAGGGACACTGATCTCCAAACAGCCTAACTCTCCCTGGCGCTCCAGGAGTCTCCTGCTCCTAGCCGCCAAGGAGAGAAACACTGCTTTTTCTTTTTTTTTTCTTATTCTGACACGGAGCCGTGTCAGAATAGAAAAAAAATTATAATTTTTGGCCATAGGAATGCATTGCTAGATTCCTATTGGCCATTTCAATTTGCAATAGCTAATATCAAACTAGCATTGCACCCGCCCTCTGCTGCAGTTCTCCATCAGGTCCACTGCTGATTGACAGCAGCAGAGGGCGGGTACAATCCTAGTTTGCCATTGGCTATTGCAAATTGAAATAGCCAAAAGGAATCTATCAATGCATTCCTATGGACAAAAATGTTTGTTTTTTTTCTATTCTGACACGGCTCCATGTCAGAATAAGAAAAAAAAAGAAAAAGCAGTGTTTCTCTCCTTGGTGGCCGGGAGCGGGAGACTCCCAGAGCGCCCGGGAGAGTTAGGCTTTTTTTTGCTTTTTTTTTACGGCAGCAGAACCGCCGGCCAATAGAAAACTGTTGGGCGGAGCTAGCTGTCATTGCTAGCTCCGCACAATCGTTTTCTATTTTTATTTTTCTACTTTTTTAACTGTTTTTCTGTTCTGCTTGGTCCCACAGAGAGAGCGAGCAGAACAGCCGGGCCGAATGCCGCTATTCGGCTATTCACTCACTGCTGTTCGGCATCTATGAGAATAGACCGAGAATAGACCTAATTCAGTTGGGTATCTAAATTTTAGCTTAAGCTTCTAAGCACTGCCAAAAACAGCCTTTTGTTATCAACAGAACAGCTAGGAATAGGCAGGCAAATCTGTCGAGGCTATTACTCGACTGGGTGGTTAAAAGAAAAAAAAAACTACTACTACTGCATCACCACCCACCAATTATGTTCCACTAGAGGTTTTTTATTATTAAGAATTGGATTATTTACCCTCATGAGATGTTTTGCTCAGTCACTGTTTTCTATTCTTCATGTCTTCTGATTTATGATCATGTTATCTAACCTCTAATTTGGAACCTAGGGGGTGGTAGGAGGTTCCTTCTGAGTTGTGTGTTTCTTTTTTATACTTCACACGCATGGTCTAATGCTTTTAACTAGGGTTGCACAGATACCAAGTACAGTACTCGGTACAAGTACAAGTACATGTACCGATACTTTTGAGCTCCAAGACTAGACTAGAGAAAAATTCAAATGTTAGGAGGCAGATGTCATTTGTAAGGAGCACACGGAGCTCCTGGGATTTGTACATCTCTGTTTTAATGTATGATTTTGTTTTTATACATATAAATAAAGGGATGCACAGATACCAGTTTTGCGAGTAGGAGTACTGGTACTTGCCGAGTACTTACAAGCACGAGTACTGATACATTTTTGTTTATTGTCATGTGACAGTTTTTCTAAAACAATACAGACTAATGATTTCAGGACAGTGGTGGAGCGCCAGAGCCAGGTCCCAGCTGCAACCGCTGCAACCCTGGTAGTTCTCATGAAAATGCCAAGTATCTGCACTGGTACGCGAAAAGTATCTGTGCATCCCTACTTTTAACCTTGTCATGGATTCAGAATAAATTATATATATCTTTTCCTTTCCTTTGGTTTGAAGTTCATTGGACTTGTCATGCTGGTGCCCAACAAAAACCCCAACTTTTTATTTTCTTTTGCCAAGGCCCAAATACATGGTGGAGACCTGCGGCGTATCTGTGCATGTGTGAGGACGATCAGATTCTTGTGATGCTGTATGCCTGCGGAAACACTTCCTCCCTGCATGTGTGATGACCAAATCCCAATAGTCAGTGGGAGACCAACTATATCAGGTGAGAAACCAGGAAGTAGATGGCCGCACTGGGTTGCAAGGTATTTATCCCCCCCCCCCCCCCGAGGGAAGGAAGGACAATTTTTGATGGGGAGG
>NW_017306808.1:666227-676508 GCF_000935625.1 Nanorana parkeri
CAAGATGAGAGCAAGCCAATTTTATAGGTGAAGGTCCATTTTACTTTCTGAGGTCCCTTCTTCCTCACTCATACAATCACACATAGACAGTAGAGCCAGTTTGTAATTAACCTGCTAGTATGGGTTCAGATTCTGAGAGGAAACTACAGCACCTTGAGGAACCATATAGTAACAAAGGTCAACACACAAACTTTATACACTCAATTTCCATGGCATACTGTGTGCAATTCCAGTTAAATAGTGAGTCTTAAAACAAAGGTTTTTAATATTCACATTTAGTTAACACCTTTCAGAATCTTGTCTGGTGTGTTGGATCAAGTTCCTAACAGTGCTTGATATATTTTGAGGAACCATTCAAAAACCAAGATGTTATTCACTCGTTTCACAAACAACATCATAGCAAAGATATTGCTTTATTTTAAACAAAGCAAAATGTAACTGGTGGTTTCTTTATGTCATATAATATTAATAAAAAAAAGTCGTTTTTTTCAGATTTACTTAATTTATGCAAAATCTTTGTGTTCTTTTTAAAGTGGAAAACAGCAAACTAATTGCATATTAGATATACTGCACGGGCTGGCTGTTCTACTAACCTGGGGTCAGAGGCAAATGAGGGCCATGAAGGGAGGTACCAGATTTTAAGGAGGAGGATAACTTGCAGCTGCAGGATGGGGGTTGAGCGCATGGGTGCCTTGAGCTTTACAAAAAAGTAATCCCAATGTAGCTGGAAAAATTCAGGTAGCGATTGGTAAGAAGGGATAAGGAAAAAGAACATGGGCAGTAAGGCTTGCAATGGTTACCTTGTGCTCTCCTGTCAGGGTTTGGTTAGATGGCATCAAGATAAGCAGACATGCATCTACGTGAAGTATACATGCATGTCAGAATAGGACTTCAAGTGATGTTAAAGTCAAAAGGATTTTAAAATATTTGAAATGCTGATGAAATCACTGACAATGAATGCTGCTCCTTGATGTTTAAAAGTTTTAGTTTACTGCAGAACTAGCTGGTCCCCTGAACACTAGTCTTGACTTCTTGTTGAGGAGTGACTTCTTTCTCAAGCATGCTATGCAGTCACCCTTGTGTGTGCTATTAAACTGTGTGTGTCTCCACAAACACAAAGACACAGCATATCAAGCTACTCCCCTCCTCCCTGTCCCTTGTGATCTTGTACTGGACAGGAAGTTCAGGGAAACTGAGCTGAGAGACTTGGAAGCAGCTGTTCAGAAACATGATGATTGGGCAAAAATGTCAAACAATGCTTTGCTATTCCATGTATTGTATATTTGTTTGATCTGGATTCATTATTGAAAACAAGTTTGAGAGTTTAATACTACGCTAAACTGCATCTTTACACACTTTGTACTCTGCAGTATATGTTCAAGATGATTGAAAAAGCAATTAATTGCATGAATAACCTAACACTTTTGAGTTGGATATAACAAAACAAAACCTCTCTCTTGTATACTTTTTGTTTTGATGCATACCTCTACACTATAACACCAATACATTGTAGATCAGCAGATAAAGTTTTATTTCACCTTTTATGAAGTTGACAATTTGAATACTTCTAGCATGCATTTAAAGAACAGGGTTAGAGATGAGAAATTAATTTAAAATTTCACTAATAAATAGTTAATTCTATTTTAGCATTTTTTTTTAAAGATGGTATTCCTCCCCTTAAAACACTAGCACACCTGCCATTCTGACTGATATTCCTAGGATTAGAGGCCTAAAAGCATGCAAGCTCCCCATCATGCTAATAGGAGACCTTAAGTGCCATTTTATTGTGAGGAGCCCCCCCAAAAAAATGTGCCTCTCCATACCCTAGCCTTATGATGATGGCTCAGACAGCATGATGAGGGAGTTTATCTATACTGCATTGAAGGGTTTCAAGTTTCTTCCACTTGCTAATCAACTTTCATCGTGCAAATTAAGTGTTAAAAGAGTACTTAAGGTCAAAATCAAGGAATTTACTAAATCTATACAGAAATATAATATTGCCTAGCAGTCTCTTTTTAGATACTGTACAAAAATACTGTAAAAAGCCACTGATGACAGAACATTAAAGTACATATGTAATATGTTGATTTTTAATATTGCTTATGAATGGGGCAGGTACAGGTCCTGTGCTTTTTACCATAATCCTAAGGGCACTACCTAGTGAGTCAATGCAATGGAACATGAATACAGAATTTTGAGACTGGATAGAGGTTTGTTTCAGGTCCATGACTCATTACAAAGTAAAGCTAGGATAAGTATTCTGACTCTGATTGTTGTATTAGCGATTTATCACTTGCTGAGACCTGGCCTGCATAAGCAGATATAATCACTGCGGACAATCCTTATCAGATAGCTGAACTCACCAAATACCTTTTCATCCATGATTGCTTTGTTGCTTGCAGCAGGTTAATTACAGCAGACAACAGGGTACATCAGATGAATAAACAGAAGGTATTTGAAGGTCGGAGATAGTAATGTTTCCAAGCATGCAATGCAGATTAACATATGGTCATGTTACTGTCAGCCATGACAGTCGACACTGAACAAGTAAGGTGAAATACATAATAGATGAGAGGGAACACAGAAAAACATGCAATAACCAGAATGATCACAAGATGTCTGTATATAAGTTTAGCCATACAATATAAATGAACAAATGGCTTAAGGAAAATAAACTATAGACATTCTCATTTCACATTTGTAAGGATATTAACTATGACTATGCATTGTCATATTTTTTACAACTATTGTGACAGCACAATAAGAATAACCAGTCTGGATCCTGCATCTTTAAAAAATAAAAGGGCAAAGTCAGCTCACATACTTCTGTGCTCATAGGTTCCCCTTTAACAATACACAAAATACTCCTTGGTAAAATGGTATTTTATTTCAAAATATTTGAATGTCTTAGTAGAACAAAGTAAACATTATAGAAATGTGCATGTAGTGAGTGCTGAATGACTCATGCACTTACAGCATTCAGACCGGAGTATATTTTATAGTTTAAACACAGCTTGTTTCAACTAGGACTGTGTTACAGCTGATTACAGAAAAAGAAACTGCAAGACATCTCGATCTGCATAAAACCTCAATGCCAGCAGTTTTATGCCTACTTCGTTTTATGCCATTTTGCAAGTGTTTCACATCCCAGAAACCCGCCTGTCACATTTACTTTGACTTTAATTGCTCTGAGAAATGTAGTATTTGGGAAAGGTTGTAAGTGGTTTTATCAAAAGTACACTAATAAATTCCCCAGCTGTACAGCATTTGTCTTGAAATCTCATTGTTAGGGATATCTAACACACCATAAAAGAAGAGACATGAGACTTACATTTGCTGAAGTTTCTTCATTTCTTTGACAATATCATGTAGAACCCTATAAAATGGACTAGCAGTCTGATATTTATGTAGTTGCTATGGAAGGTTGACTGTTGCTTGTAGACAATGACTGTCAAGCTAGAAAAAAATATATAGATATTGTATGTGACATGATCGTCTTCACAGATGAAGGTGAATTTATGTTACATATCCAGCGCTCCCATGTACATTTCAATCCGCAGGAATATCCTAATTGTTTCTACTGAAAAAAAGCATGTTGGATTTTAGGTTCATGAGGTAGCTGGATTGATTTTGTAAATGGTAATGACATTCTGCCGTTTTTGAATTAAATTACTTAAACAATATATCACGTCCAAGTGATTAGTTGATATTTGAGGCCAGATTCACTCCTTCACTAATGCTTCACAGTGTTCCAGTGCCATTCATTTTTAATTAATTTTAAATGACACCCCATGTACCACAATGGACTTGCATTTTAGTTCTCCACAAAGCACAGCTGTAAACCATGTGTGTTAAAAGGACTATTTTCTGTCCTACAGAAATGCACTTGATGCCACATACTGGATATTAATGTGCATGTGATAATGCAGCACAAAGGTGTGAAAGTTCTCAGATGTGGAGTGAACTTGTTGTTCCTGGATAGATGGAAGCACAAATTTAACACTATAAAACATATTCTGCTACTAACCTAATCCTAAAATTACACTTACAATGTAGACACAAATCTACAAGAGAAGTTAGTTTAAAATGGGGAAGGGTGTCTGTGTCTATCCCCATTTGGAGGTTGTTCTTAATTTCCTATCCGTGTGGACACAGGCAGTAAGAAGAAATCGTCCTAAAATCAGCAAAAAAGACCTGGCTGAGGATTAAACCTTTATATGCTCTGCTAATGTAACTGCTTTAATTAATGTCTGTATCTACTGTGGATAGATTTCCCCCACAGGTTTCAATAAAAAAACAAAGTTGCAACTGGAGTTCTACTTTAAACATTACATAAAATATAAAAAATAAAATATGATACTCACAAAGGTTGATAACATTGGAACTTTGAATTCTACTTGAACTTTAAACATCATCAAGTCTAAAATATTCAGCTTACTGATGTGAAATGTTATTTTAGGTAATGGTCTATTTTACAATAGTTTAACAATATTTGTATTCTTTGCATATCTTATTTTCCTTTTCCTCCCCATTGGTCACACATTGGCGATTTTTACTAAGGACAGATCAATCCATCTCCTTTTACTTCCTGGAACTCTGACACATTTGACAGTGCATACAATCTCAAGAAGAAAGTCTTCTGAGATTTTGAATTTACAGATTAGATTTCCCAGCAATGCACTGTGATGTAGCCTTCCCAAGATGCCTCTGTTAGGCCAGAATTACATCACTAATGCCTTAGAGTACCAGGAAGTGGTAAACAGGAATAAGTAAAAACAAGATTTTTTTAAATGATCATATTGTTTAAATAATGAATGTACGATGATTTCAGATTTTAAGAAAATAAAGCTAAAGACCTTAACTTTGTACAAACTTTGTACAAACTTAGTAGTGGCACAACAGTTTAATAGTATTTTTTGTGAGTAGTGATGAACCAAATATGCCTGGGTTTGATTCCCCAGGCACATTTGCCAGGAGGTTCAGTAAAGTATTCAAAAAGTCAAAAATTGTGAAATGTAATCAATTTTCTCTTTATTTTCAAGGCTACGGCAAGGGACTGTCAAAGAAATGTCTAAAGGACCTGGGTACTGTCCTTGGGAAAATGTACCAGTGCAAAACATTTAAAAGATACTGTCCAGGGGGGAGCAGCTCTTTTAATAATGCCTAAGTTGAAACATTAAAATACAATGCAAATTCCTTTAAATAAAATGCTTTAGGGATGCCCTAAACATGTTTGTGAAGTAGCCCAAAAATCAGTGGCAGATAAGAGTGTGGGATGTATTTGGAAGGGGAACCCCAGGCAAACCCCCCTACTGAAATCTATACCAGACCGTTATTCCCCTTAACATGGGGAGGACCCCCGTTGATGGGGACAAGGATCTTATTCCCACATCCCTGGCCCTATGTATGTATGAAAGCTTGTTTAGCAAATGGGTGTCTCCAGATATCTCCATATGAATAACTAAGGTCTACATAGTACTGGTTACTCATTCATAAAAAAAATGATCAAATAAACTCACACACTCTGTTTTCAATCACGTTGTCCAGCAATGCAAATCTATCATCAATCATGATTAAAAAAAAGTGCCCTGAAAACCCCAAGAAACAAACACGGTGATCTATGCCGTGGTCCTCTCCCACCAGACATTTACCACAAATGATATGTCCCCAGCAGGCAGCTAAATGTAAACAAAAAGTCCAGGGATGCTGGCTTATGTCAATTACAAAATATGGTTATGACCATATTTGGTCAATGTTGTCAACCAATATAAACAGTTGGTATATTTTTATTCAGCAGCTGGCTGAGGAAATGTCATCTGCAGCAAGAGTCCAGTGGGAGGGGATCATTAATGCAGGTCATCCTGTTTGTGTCAGCAGGACATCGATCTTCATGACTGAGGATGGATCTACATCACTGGATGACATGGGTGACATTGGATCTATATTGTGGGACATTATTTGGAAATTTTTTAATGAAGGGCTTTTCTAAGGTGTATGCGTGTTTATTTACTTTGTAATTTGTTATGTAAATTTTTTAGGTATCTGTGACCCTTGTTATTAAAAGGGGAGGCCTCCAGATTCTGCTTAGTTATCCCCCCACAGACCCCCACATCCACCGGGCCAATGATTTGGGGAGGATGTTCATCCTGATCTCCAAGGGAATAAGATGCCGTGCCACAGGAGGTGCCCTTGAGAAGGTACCCTACCCATGTTGAGATATTGAGGGAATGTGGCCTGGTACTTTTCAGGAAGGGGAGGCACCTCCCATTTCCTGGACATCCAGACTGCATTCCTAGATAAGGTTCCGGTATGGATTTTAGGGGAGGGGGCTAACATGGGATTTTATTGTTTTTCATGTGGGTTTAAGATATCCCCCAAGCAGGTTATATGAAGGATTTTTGTATTCTTAATGTTGGCCTTAAAGCTTAATAAAAAAACACTGAATTGTATTTTTAAAAATTGCATTGGTACATGCCCCCCATACCCAGCTACCCTTGCCATTTTCCCTAAAATCTTTCAAATTAGCTTGAAAATAAAATAACATGGCTCTCATATACTTTAATGGAGTTCAGGCACTATGTTTAAGTTTTGTGAATGACCAGCATTTTGCTCAGTTTGCTCATTACTAAACTCTACTGAAGGTTGTCAGAAATCTAGGAAAAATATTTGCTTTTATGCCTTTCACACCGAACGTGATTCACCACTTGCTCCCAGAATGAACCCACAGACACATAGGTGTGTAGTACTAAACAATTCACAGAGCCATTCACTTAGCAAAATTGTATGTACATTCATTCTGTGTGAATGGAGGCAACATCAAGTGTTATTAGTATATTTTCTTTCCAAAACACTCTAATTTAGAATTTTTGATTATAAACCTCCTGCTGTCTCCCTGTAAAACTGTAGCCTACTAAAGCACATAACATAGTGTGCGTAGACTAAACATTTATTTTCTGTCTTTTTTTGTGAAATAATACACTCTAATTTTGATTTCTTGATTACAACCTGTTTGGTGTCACCCTCCAATTTTTTTCTGTGAAATGTTGCACAGAAATTTGTATGGCCTAATTATGAAGCTACTTAGTTTCTCCCTCTTATGCTGCCTCAAAAAAATGCTTATACACTGTCGAGCGGGTCTGTACAATATTTCTAACAGGGTTATTCACAAAAGGGTGAATAATTTGGAGAAGGCAGGAGAAGTGAACGATCTAGGACAACATAACTGAACTGGAAAGTGAGCTAAATTGGAGAATTTTCCCAAATCAACAATTCTGGGGACTGAGCTGCCGCCGCCAGAGCATTCTAGGGGCCGTGCAGTGCACGCCCCCGCCCGCCTTGCTGACTGGGCTCCGCTGCCCTTCCTTCGGACCCAGGACCAGCATCTTGGGTATCAGTGGGAAGCAGGAAAGCAGACCGGCAAACATCCATTCACTGATCCCCCAAGTCGGCACGTAAAAACGCATCGGGTGCACCTACATACAAAGACAACGATCACACTACACATGTTAGGCACGTGCAACAGAGTGAGAGCATTAATACTAGGGCCAGTATTCATGGATATCTCTAAACTAATGACCTCTAAGTGCTTTTAAAACATCGCCTATGGATCATTTGCGGTACCATATTTTGGCACCATTTTAAGGATGCACGCAATTTCTAACCTGGGCATATTGGGTATTGGGTATCTATTTACTCATCATAATTTTAGAAAAATAATTAGTATTATATTGTGTTTTTGGGCACTAAAAATAACTTTTGTGCAAATCTTTACTACATTTTTGGGTTTGATAAAGTGTTGTACCGATATTGTGTGACGTAAAAATTTGCAACTGCCACCATTTTATTTTACAGGGTCTTTGCTTTCATAAAATATATAATGGTTGCAGGTTGTGGATTATCACATATGTGCAACAAACATATAAAAAGGCCTTGGCAACGTAAGGGTTAAAGGTTCTCTCTGACATGGCATGTGCAGCAGGGTAGGCTAGTACCTTAAATGCTTGTAGGGCCAACTCCAGCCATTCGTACAACCTGGAGACCTAATAGTTCATGAATGTGATAACTTCGCAATGCAAGTGTTTTATTTACAGCCTTGCTGTCCCTGCCTGCCGCCGTTGCTTGACAAGGGCAGGAACGGCATATGATGGAATAGCAATCCACACTTTTTTTCATGATTAAAATAAAAAAGATACATAAATGCTAATCTTGAAATATTGTTCCAAATAAATAACTTAAAAAATACTGTTAATGAAAGGCAAAATAGGTGAGTCTGGGCCAGTGTTTGGCTCTCAGCACTATCAAATGTCATGTTTCTGCCTTTTCTATCTTTGTTTTAGAGACTGTTGGCCTCCCACACCTTTGATAGGAAGCCCTAACCTGGTTCTGTCTGCTCTTCAGAAACATTCCTTTTTATTAAATGACACTAAACTCAGGGGTTAAAGGAGAACTATGGGGTCAGTGTTTTTCCCCATAGTTCTCCTTAGGGTAACGGGAGGACACAAACTAGCGTCCTCCCGTTACCCTAAGCTCAGTATACCGCAAAGTACAGCTCGCGGTATACTGAGACGCCGCAGCCGTAGCGGATCCCAAAGTAGATGACGGGATCCGCCCAGCTGCGTGAGTGACAGCTGGCTCTGCCTATCTAGACGCAGAGCCAGCTGTACCCGCCCCCTCCCCCGTCCGTTCCGCCAGTCAGCGCTGGCAGATCGGAGCGGGGAGAGGGGAATCCAGCCCCTCCCCCTGTCACGGCAGAGAGCCGTGACAGGATCGAGAGGCGAGCGAACCCGGTATGTGTTCTCTCACCTCCCGATCTACTGAGCCGACCTGTGACAGTCTTTTTGTCACAGGTCGGCTAGAACTATGAGGTGAGTGGAAATCACTCATCTTATAGTTCTCCTTTAAATCTTAAAAATACATTTAAGTACCTTAACTATTAACAAAAATGTAGCTTATTTGTGCATCATTCAGCTGTAGATCCCCAAATCATCTCTTAATTTCTGAAGACACTGTCCTTCCTTATGGAGGGTGGCTACTTTTGTTCCCCATAGTCCCTGTGTGTGTTGTAAAGTAGCCACCGTTCCAAGCTCACTCTTGCGATGAACTACAATGTCACTACAAATTAGAAAACTAAACCTGAGATTGTAGTCCATCACTGCAGCAAGCTTGGGGAACAAAAGTAAGTTAAGTTAGTGTCACTTTAACATTAGGCATATTCCAATTTCTACTCTCACCTACCAGTTTGGGTTCCATGAAGCCATCGCTTCTGCAAGGCAAGTGCATCAGCTAAAACCTTTGACCTGCAAGGAACCCCTTTTCGTTAATATTTGCATAGGGCAAAGGTGGTGTTTATGCCTAGTTCTTTTTCCTTTTTTTTTTTTTAAAGGGAACCTTCTAGGATGAATTGTGTGGTGGTGTGACAGACACAAAGGACAACTTAGCAAATGCGACATGCAGGCAACCTAGTGTCAGGATAGCAAGCCTTTTCCCATTAGGTGTTCCCCTTCCCCCATGCTTACAGTTGATCCCAGTATACAGTATAGCCACAGATAAAGTAGTGAGAATGAAAACATATCATAATCACTGCCTGATCTGAATACAAAAGCAATGTTAAAACACATTGACATGCCATGACCACTTCTCTCCCTGTCAGCACTGAACGAGAGATATGTTAAAGTGTTTTAAAACAAAATAAAAAAAGGAGTACATTTTTGTTTTACCCCCTCATGACATACAGAGTACTCCTTTATCACCGAGGGGGATGCTGAAGGGGAGCAGAGTCACTGCACCATGGGCCTCTGGTTGTACTTGCCCCTGGGCCAAAAGTTGCCAGTCAGCCGGCCGCTCGGCCTGCTTCTGACAGCTGGGAGGAGCCATCCATGATCTTACGGCTGGCTCCGGCCACTTTCAGAGAGATCAGGGTCCCAGGTTAACTGCTAACCATGGACACTGATCTCCAAACAGCAAACTCTCCCTGGAGGAGTCTCCTGCTCCTGGCCGCCAAGGAGAGAAACAGTGCTGTGCCTTTTTTTCTTTATTCTGACACGCGATGTCAGAATAGAAAAAAAAAAATTCCCATTGAAAAGCATTGGGACATTACTATTGGCTATTTCAAATTGCAATAGCCAATAGTAAGCTAGCATTGTACCCGCCCTCTGCTGCAGTTCCCCATCAGGTCCATCAGCAGAGGGCGGGTACAATGCTAGTTTACTATTGGCTATTGCAAATTGAAATAGCCAATAGTAATGTCCCAATGCTTTTCAATGGGAAAATTCTTTTTTTTTT
>NW_017306808.1:677141-735608 GCF_000935625.1 Nanorana parkeri
ACGAAGCAAGCCGATGTACGGCTGAAATTAGCCGTACCAGCCTGAAGTGAATAGCCGAACAGTGTTCGGCTCACTTCACTTCAGATCGGTCATTCACTCGGCTGCCCTCGGCTGCCCTCGGCAGCTTCGTGAATAGACCCCAGAGAGTGCAAAGTGGTACTGCAAAAAAAGCATACACATTTTACTATCAAACTGTTGTGCCTTTGGCCAATGTGTATCAAATTAAGAACTTACGCTTTATTTTTATTTTTGAAGAGTACAATTTTCTGTAGTCATCAAGCAGTTAAACAAACATTTTAATTTTATTTACAATTTCTTGCTTTCTATTTTCTGCTGGTTCTCTTTGGCAAAAGTTATGTAATGTGCCCAAGTGTTGCATGGGAGGGTTACATCAGCAGTACATTATTGGTAAATCTCATCTGTAACCTCACGAGATACCAGGGAACGGCATTCTCCTCCCCTGAGATGATGTAGGGAAGTAAATGGAGATGGATTCATCTACCCTTAGTAAAAATGGCCACTGTGAGAAGAATGGAGAGGTAAAGAAAATCAAGGTATGCAAAGAATAAAAAGCCTGCGATTGTTTATAAGTATGTGTTTGTAGAATGCCATTACTAAACATTTCTAAAGGTGTCATTGTTGTTATTTTGAAGATATGGGTACAATTCCTCTTTAATATTTCTGGAATTTGTCATGTGTAAGACAACTGTGAATTGAACCCAGGCTGATTTGATCCATAATAATGACCAACGTGAAAATTAGGTCATAAGGAGTTGATGAGTGGGTTTTCCTGAAGAGTGTAGGTGGTATTGCAAAGCATTAAGAATAAGCTTAAATTTGGCTTAAATCTAATCTCCAGACATGACACAAATTTACGCCCAAAACCTCCCTTTCCCCCTATAGAGCATGTCCCAATATTATTGCTTTTTCTTCTTTTATCTTGTTCCTGTAGCAAGAAACAGCTTTTATCGCTCCTTGTGAGATCATCACCAAAGATGTTAGGAGCTTTACTTGATTTCTAGCAGGATCAACAGGTATTTTCTGTACTTTTTACAGGGATAAAACATGGGCAAATTTGCAGGTATTGCAGATATGTACTGCATATGTTAACTTTTTCCCAAGAACATATTTTAGAATACATTTTAGAATTTGATGCAGCTTACAACAGTAACTGTTAATAACAAAAAAGACAGTGTTGTGCAAGTTACAAACTTTACATTAATGTTTGGTTTTACTATTACCTTAGTAGGTCCCCAGTCATCCCACATAACATCCTGGCCATTGTGTCTTAACTTTCTTTTTTATAGAAGGTTCTGACCCACCCCCCACCCACTCCATTTATCTTTAGTTAGTTGCTGTTACTTTTTTGTTAGGGATACGGGAAGTAATAGACGTAATATAAGCAATAGTAATTAGACAGCGGTTTGTAATAAGTAACAATTTATTTGCTGCACTATTAGTGCTGATCTTCAATACATATTGATCTTCAGCTGACTAACAACTACATTGTAAATGTCCTAAGCCTACTCACTTTTGCAATAAGGTCCCAGGCACATTCATTTTAGGAAGGTTCTTTTAAGGCTGAAAGATGGGCACCAGTAACCTAAAGTTAAACTTGAACAGATGTATTGCACTAGTGCATTGCGAATAGAAAGAGGGGTGGAGGAAGCACAGGATATCTATATTCCCTGATCCCATCCTCTAGTCTTCTACACCGTACATCAGCCATACAACGGCTTGCTTCACATGGCTTCGGGTCATAGTGAGTGAATAGCCGAATGCCGCTGGGCTCGGCTGTTCTGCTCGGTCCCTCAGAGGGACTGAGCAGAACAGAAAAATAGTTTAAAAAGTAAAAAAAAGTAAATAGAAAACGATTGTGCGGAGCTAGCAGTGACAGCTAGCTCCGCCCAATAGTTTTCTATTGTCCGGCGGCTCTGCTGCCGTCAAAAAAAAAAGGAAAAAAAAAATCTCCCGGGCGCTCTGGGAGCCTCCCGCTCCCGGCCGCCCAGGAGAGAAACACTGCTTTTTCTTTTTTTTCTATTCTGACATGGCTCCTTGTCAGAATAAAGAAAAAAAAAAGAAATAATAATTTTTGCCCATTGGAATGCATTGCTAGATTCCTATTGGCTATTTCAATTTGCAATAGCCAATAGTAAACTAGCATTGTACCCTCTGCTAATGGACCTGTTGGAGAACTGCAGCAGAGGGCGGTTACAATGCTAGTTAGAGTAGTGACACAAGGAAGTGCATATTCATAAGGCTGACAGAAATAATGTCACTGCATTGAGAAATTACATCATAAAGGCATCTTTAATAAATACGTTCACAAACGTCTAGATCTATATGGTTATTAACAGAGGGATAGAACCTATGAAAATTCAATATGGAAATACATACTTGTTATTTTTTGACCATACTCTTTAAAAGTTAACATAGATTTTAGTGTAATAGCTATCGTCATGACATTTCTTACATCGGAAATAACTGAGAGAATCTGAGCAGCTGTTCATATTTGCACTTTGGCTGCACACTTATAACTCCTACAAAATACATACAAAGCGCTTCAGGGTCTTTCAAGCTGATGTTTGTTATAAAAAGTCTCTTGAGCAGTAACTATTCTGACATATCCAATTCAAGGCAAACCTATTTCCTAACCGAAGAGTGTTATATTATTTTGTCAAATACAATCAGTAATGCAGTATTTTCACCAATAAATGCTAATGTATTATAGACTCACTAATACTACTAATAATGAGTAATGGACACCTTTTTAACACTAGGATAAGCATTGTTTAGCCCACCCAGCTATGAATAATCCTAAAAATATCTATGTACTAAAATAACATTATTAAAATTGTATCTTAAACTACTTTTGTTTTAAATATTTGTTTCAATAAATATATTTAAAAAACATGAAATACATTTAGGATTTTATTAAGATGATAAATTAAAATTCTAACATGGCTATATACAGTGTCTCCATAAATGTTCAGCTTAGAAGCATTTCCTGTTTAAACATCAACCTCATAAGCATCCATCATGCATGTCCGGAGAGCAGAATACTACATTCAAATGTCAAACAAAATCAAAGAGGTCACACATTTTCCTTTGCTTTCTAAAAGTGCTGTTCATAAATATTATTGCTTCCAAGACCTCCATCTACAGCACTTGTTTAGAAAAATGTGCATGTAATATAAATTGTGATTAGGAAAATGGCTATTTTACTTCCTGTTTTAAGACATGACAAGAAAATATATGACATTTTATGGCCACATTTTTAATGTTTTTAGAAAAACAATGAAATATAATAGACAAAAGAAAGAAAAAAAGGAAAGAAAGAAAAGAAAGAAAGAATACTTTCTACTAAAGAAGCATAAAGCAAATAAGCATTATATACTGAAAGTCTGAACCAGTTTGGTAGCCAGTTAGATCAGTTCTTATTTTTTTAGACAGACACTTTTGTAAATGCTGTCCATGACAATCTATAATACATGGTTGGATTTTGTTAAGAACACTACTATTAATATTACTTCTAATACTAATAGTCAACAACAACAACAATATTAAATATAACAACATAAGCATAATTTGTGTGAATAAATTGTGTGAATATGCTCTTCAAATATGCAATCATGGCAATTATTATGTAGAAGATACCATGGGGGAACCTCAACATTTGTCCCTAATGTGATAAAAATCCCAAAGGTGGTTACATTGAAAGAAAGACCTGCTCTTATGGCCACAACCACAACAAACACCTACCTATAGTGAATGTGCATAGGTGCTGCACTAGTCCATTACTATACATGCGGCTTTTATAGTGTGTGGTTGCTGCCATTGGAGTGGAGGCCTTTTTTTTTAATACTTAGGGGTTGATTGGTTGATTTACTAAAGGGAAATAGGTTGTTTGCACATTGCAGGGGAAGTTTCCCTTAGCTTGGTTAATGTGATGATATTCCACTTTGCAAAGAATACCCAATCAGGTGCAAGGTAAATAAAACAAACAGTATTTTTGCTTGCAAATAATTGGATGATGAAAGTCAGCAGAACTACAGTTCATTCACTAAGCTAAGGGAATCCCCTGCAAAGTGCAGACTTATTTGTCTTTAGTAAATCAACCCCTTAATTATTTTATTGAGATTCCAGGGTATTCAAAAAACAGACACAATAGTTGTTGAAACAATATGGGTTACACTTGATCAAGGGGACATGTACTTAACGGGATAATAAAAGGTTGGAAAGTTTCACTGTTGTTGTATGTTAATGTTAGGAATATATGCATGCAGATGTTTAAATATACAGGTCCACTTTGAGGACTGTATTTCAGAAGTTCAGATTATTGCTGTATTTATGGGTTTTCCTTGTAAGTACCTTATGGGGAAGGCAGTCGATGCTGCATCTGTGCCAGAACACAACAACCACCACTCTTCATAATGGCAAGAGCAAATATAGGATGGCGGCATAAGACTATCAAAATATTTTTTAAATGGTAGCTATACTGAGCAGCTTCAGTGCTGCACAACAGCCTTTTATTTATTTTCTATCTTTTAAATTCATATTCCAAGTGATTTTTAATGGTGTGATTGTCTATGTTGGTGGCCCTACTGCTGTACTTATGTTGGTTTAACATATACAGACATGCATATTTTTATATCTATCAGATTTCTCACCTTCTTAGGTATTTGTGATGTAACATTACAACTGTAAATGATTTGTCCAGAAAACATGGCTCAGTCACTGAGGTCACAGCTGTAACAGTCTTTGCAATTAAGTGAAAAGCTTTTTCTGCTTATGCATTTAACATACATCTGGCTTTTTAAACTGCTCTTACTATTATTTTCACTTTCATTTTTACTAATATTTGAAATCTGGTTACTGATGTAGAAACATTTTTGTTAATGAGCAAAATACATGTAAAAATGTAAAAATTTTCCCTTTGGCTTTTTTAGATGGGTCATGAGTGAAATAAACTCATTTTATGTTTTCGTGTAATAAAGTAAATCTGCTGGGACATGTAACTTTACAAATCCTTCAATTTATGGTGCACAATTAATCAACAATAAGCAACATTCAACTTATGGTTCACAATGTGCAATTCTAATTGTACTGTTTTGCTGTTAGGGGCAGGCCATGGGGAAAAAAGCAATGAAACACAAAGCATCTGTAAAACATAATGCTGATCTTGAAAATGAGTTAAGACTAAGAAAATCTATGACATGAGTATACAATTTAGTTGCCATGGACACTAAACATGAGAGAATAAGTAATTCTAAAGTCCAATAACTAAAGGTCAGATACAGTTTTCATAATTATGTTTTTAATATGATGGGAAAAACTATAGTGCCGATGTGTGATTTGTATGAGGATGGGTTTTTAAAAGGGCTGCACAAACTATTGGCACTATATAAATACTATGTAATAATAATAATAATAATAATAAACTGAAAAAGTGGAAACTGAAATAAATAAAATATAGGAGACACTGGCCTGAAGCAATGATTAGATCTTCAAATCTGTCAATTTCACAAAAGGCTTGGATCAAGATGTTTACAGAGGCAGTGGATACATTATATTGTTCTTAAATGGCATTATATATATTTTAAATTGGGTTGACATTAAAGTGCATCTGTTATTTAGTGGCTAATGACACCCTGTAAAGGGGAAAGTTGAAAAACGATTGCCTTTTTCTTTACTCATATTATTGGTAATGTTTTTGTCTAAAAAAAACTGCTGTTATATTATGGGCATGGAAACAACTAAGTAGCCCTCTTCTTTCACAAAACTATGAGGGTTATTCACAAAGCTGCCGAAGGATCCAGCCGTAGCTTCGGCTGATCCTTTGGCTAGCTTCGGTTACGGGAGGCCTTTGGTTCAGTAGAACCGAAGGGCTGCTGTACGGGCTATTCGCTATAGCCCGTATAGCTCCTGAAGTTGGCCAAGCGGCTCGGTCGAACCAAAGGCATATGCTTCGGCTCAACTGAGCCGAGGTGAAATCCGAAGCTGGTCGAATGGCCGGACATTGGCCGGCTAAAAGCCTGCTACTGACAGCTGGGCGGAGCCAGCTGTCATCTCACGGCTGGCTCCAGCCACTTGCAATGACAGATCAGGTAACCAGGGGATGCTGATCTGTCTTTACAATGAGAGCTTAGCGACCCGGGTTTGATATCACCGCCCGCTCCGCTAAGCTCTCATTATAATGACAGCTGGTCCGGGCCAATAGAAAACAGTTGGGTGGAGCTAGCTATCACTGCTAGCTCCACCCAATCATTTTCTATTTTTTTTCTACTTTTTTAACTGGTTTTCTATTCTGCTCGGTATCACAGAGGTACCGAGCAGAATAGCCGAGCCGAATGCCGCTCGGTTGCATTCGGCTATTCACTCACTGCTGTTCGGCCCCTGTGAGAATAGGCTGAACAGCAGCGAGTAGCCTGCCGGCTCACCCGATCCAGATATTGGATTGGCTGAGTCAAACTCCTTCTGCACTTCCCGAACCCAGCCGAAGCAAGCCGATGTACGGCTGATTTCAGTCGGTGTATGGCTGAAATCAGCCGTACAAGCCTGAAGTGAATAGCCAAACGGCGTTTGGCTCACTTCACTTCGGCTCGGTTATTCACACGGCTGCCCTGTTTTTTTTACTTTATTACATGCATGCTTTACAGTCAAACTTTAGTTTTGAATAAAATAGCTTTACTACATAAAGAGGAGACTAAATAATGGAAGAGCCTGGGATGTTTTTGATATCATGGACCCCCTTCATTGTCTCTAGAGCAGCTTCAATCCTACTTTGAATGATAAATTAAGAGACTGCAGATGATAAAGCAGTGTAAAAATTGGCCAGCAGCAGGAAAGGTTTAATGAGAAAGACCAGACCACAATGTAGAGACACATGGCACAAGCAGGTGTTTTTAGGCAAAAATTAGGAGCATCAGCCCACAGATGATAAAGCTGTAAAACATTCGCCAGCAGCATGACAGTTTTAATCAGGGCAGATATGCCTAACTTTTATTTTTACTCTGGTACTAGGGTGGTATGGTGAATGTTAGTAATAAATTGTGAGGTGATTTTGCATGCACAATGTTTTGCAACCTAAATGATGCAGTGGCATGTTGCAAAAAAAGGTGTTTCCAAGAACAGATGGTTAGCAGCCAATGAATGTTGGTCCCTAGATAGCAAGGATAACTTGCCACATACTTGTGGCAGGGTTAAATTGTAATTGTCGTTAACTTGCTGCACACATTCCTGGCAAGTTGTAGACTTGCAGAACACTTGCAGCACAAGTTTTAGTTGACACATTTTGAATTTGTAGCAAATGTGCTTGGCAAGTCTACAGCAAGAGTCCTGCAGGTCTTAGCAAGAGCTCTGCAGGTGTACAGCACTTTTGCAAAGCACGTTGATCTTGAGTCTTGCAATGCAGACTTGCTGTAATTGTGCAACAACATTGTGAAGCTTGGCAAGTCTAGCACTAGTTTAGCAAGTCATTTTCAAACTTTCAGCTCAATTGCTAACAACATAAAAAAACTAATATTTCCTCCAAAGAAATTAAAACCATAAAATGTCACTCTCTGAAACAAAAGCCCACCTTTTTGTTAAGGAAAACCTTACAGAAAAAAAGTAGATTCCGATGGATGGGGCATCAGCTAAACATGACCACTGCCTTCAAATTAACCACCAAGTAAAATTAAAGATAAAAGTTAATTCCCTATGCAGTTTCTCTCCCTATCATCACCATACACTGACAAGGTTGCTTTTAAATCCTTCTCCCCTGTAGAGGACTGACTATTCCGAAAGCCCTCTCCTTGGCCCTTCTAAGCCTGCTGGCCATGGTTCAAAGTTCATGCAGTTTGTTATGGTA
This sequence comes from Nanorana parkeri, assembly GCF_000935625.1. Taxonomy (NCBI): domain Eukaryota; kingdom Metazoa; phylum Chordata; class Amphibia; order Anura; family Dicroglossidae; genus Nanorana; species Nanorana parkeri. The sequence goes on from NW_017306808.1 coordinate 684,994, forward strand.
TTTACCCAGGCCTATTTGCGCAGAAAATTGCCTGGCCTGCAATTTTTTAACCCACGGGTTTTACTGTGAAACCAAGGACATGGCAAATTTGAACTTAATCATACATTGTAAGCAGTGACATTTTTAACCATTTTTAAAATAAAAAATCCTCCATTTAGATCATAAATATGATTAAAATGTAATTGCATTCTGTATAATTTAAGTTGATAGTAGCTATGCTTGCAACAACATAGTTAAAGTGAAACTGAAGACAATTTATTTTATTGTTTTGGATAAAGCAGAGAGGGATTAGACCACCTGTCAGGTTTTTATGGCTGCCTGCTTCCCTGCTAGGAAGATTCCCTGTCTCTATTTTTCCTCGTGACTATTATCATGGTAAGTGAAAGTTAAAGGAAATCCACATTTTGGGAACACTAGTTTTAGTGACCATGCTGGCCACCCAGGGATCTCCCTCTCTTTGGGGGAATTTCCTCCCACTTCCTGTTGTGGTTATTGAACAAGAAGTGAAGGAAAATGTTCCCAATAGGACATAGATGGAAAAAAGCTGACAGGGGTTATAAGTAGGGATGCACCGATACCGGTATTTTGGTACCGAGTACGAGTACCAATAATTTTTTGCCGGTACTCGCCGATACCAATTATCGAGTAACGGAAGTCCCATTCAGGAAGCCAGGTGGCATGTAATGACTCGCCACCTGGCTTCCTGATTAGCCGGGAAGCCGGGCAGCGTGTAAAGAGTCACCACCCCGCTTTCTGATTAACAAAAAAGTCCCCTCTTACCTTAGTATGTGCAGCCTGTCATCCCCTGGGCCTCTCCAGCGAAAACGCGGCCTTCATCCGGTACCCAGCTGGAGCCGTCTAGCCGTCCAATCAGGACGCCGGGCGCCGTGTAATGACGCAACGCCCTGCTTTCTGATTGGCCGGGAGGCCGGCTCCATGCTGTCTTGTCATGAGATGACGAGGGTGCATGAAGCCAGCTTCCCGCCCAATCAGAAAGCAGGGCGGCGCGTCATTAGACGGCGCCCAGCTTCCTGATTGGACGGCTCGGGCTGGGTACCGGACGAAGGCCGCATTCTCGCTGGAGAGGCCTCGGGGGATGATAGGCTACACATACTAAGGTAAGGTAACCTTACCTCACGAGGCCAGCTTCCGGTCAATCGCGAAACCGGGCAGCGTGTAATGACGCGCTGCCCGGCTTCCTGATACCGGAATTACTCGTGCTAGGCATCGGAGCATTTGGGCGAGTACGAGTACTTGCCCAAATACTCAGAATTGGCACCGATATTGATACTAGTATCGGTATTGGTGCATCCCTAGTTATAAGCCCCCCTTACTTTATCTACAACTAAAAAAAAAGTTTGGGCTTCTTTTCTATTTTAAGTACTGTGTGTGGTTCTTTTTTATTTGCACTAAAAGTTACATTTTCTCAGTCCAAACTTTACTGATATACAAAAGACTAAGAAAAAAGGACAGACACCTTTGTGTACCAGTACTACTTTGACCAAGAAGAAGGGTACACCCCAAAAGCTTGTGCTTATGATTTAACTGCTAGTTCAAATAAAAAAAGTATCATGGGCAGTACTCTATTCTGTACACCATAACATAAAGTCCACATGGGTATAAAACAAAAATTCAATCCTTAGAAGCTAAAAATGAAAAAAATAAAATAAAAAGCTCTGGCTGCAATACCCACCTCCCTTCCAGAACTATTCTCACAGACTCACCTGCTCAGGATTTGAGTACCAGACCAGACCTAAGACACCTGAAAAAATGAACAAGCATCCTAGAAATAAGCATTAAAGCAGTGTCAGAATTTTTAATCTCTCTGCTTATTGCAGGTCAGTGAAACTAGCAAGGGAACTAGCATATTCAAAAGCAGAGGTCAGCAATGGCAGCCTACAAAATTCTCTTCTGGCAGGTATACTTTTTTTACTTTTATTTACTATTTAGGGTATTAACAACTAGAAACATGTTCTCAGACTTTTTAATAACTACAATGTCATATTTTTGTAGCAAACAAGATCATTTGCAGCCAAGCTGTAACAGATTTGATTTTTTTCTTCATGAAAATTTCCAAGGGGTTGTGATCCGATTCTCAGTTACTTGCCACAAATATATCTACTCATATGTGTACAATGGAAAATTTCAAATCCTTTTCTATTGTATTGTTGTGCATTTTTCAAGAAATTTTCTTAGTCCATGAAATACTTGCACTCAAAAATAGCCAAGCTATTAACATCTGTTGGCTGTGCATTTCAAAAATCTTGCTTAGACAATAAGCAACCGCATTCATTTTAAGTCCAGGGAAGCTTTAAACCCCAGCACTGGGTTGGCCTTTGTTTACAATGGAAATATTGCTTTTCCAAGTCAAAATGCACATACCTTTAACATCAAATTGCTCTCCAGCATATTCATGAAGTGTGTGTTTGTTAGATACAATTGGGTATGACTTTTTTTTCTGTTGAAATACATAAAAAAATATTCCTGCCCATTTTAGGATGTGTCAAGTTTAAATGTGTTCTCTTCTGTTTACTTGGGCAGGTACACATTTTAATTAAATAACTATTAGGTGCTGTATAAATATCCTGAGCATAGCATTTTTGGCACAGGGATGCTATTTTTGCATTCAAAACAGATTTGACTTTTTGCAGGATAGGATAAAAGACATGAAAAATTACACACAGAAAAATTATCTTAAAACATTTTAAAAATAGGAAAATGTAAAAAAAATATTTAAAAAAATGATGTACGCCAACCTGACCGCATCCAACAGACTCCAGCCACATAATGGAGCATCTGACAGATGCAGAAAAATTAAAATAATTGGGCGGAGCAAGCCATGAACGCTAGCTCCGCCGAACTGTTTCTGGAGTCTTCTAGCAGGTCCCGGCCAATGAATAACAACTGGGCAGAGCTGGCCATGATGTCACAGCCGGCAGTGCCCAGTTGTTATTGTTTAATGACATTTGGAGATCTGATCGGTCATTACAACTGGGCAGAGCGAGCCGTGAGATCATGGCTGGCTCCACCCAGCTGTCATTTGCGTGGAGATTGGTCAGCTTCGACCGACCTTTCTCCACGCTTCAGCTGTAAATACGGCTCATCCGAGCCGAAGCATATGGGTTCGACTCGGCTGAGCTGCTCGGCTGCCTTCGGCTGCTGTACGGGCTATTGTGAATAGCCCGTAGAGCAGCCCTTCGGTTCAACTGAACACGTGATGAATGCCCACCGCAGAATGACATTCTGACAGATGCTGGCGAAATATAAACAATTGGGCGGAGCTAGTGGTGACATCACTGCTAGCTCTGCCCAACTGTTTACATTTGTCCGCCACCTGACAGCCTGCCCGCAGGTCTCTGACAAATCAAAACAAATGGGCGGAGCCAGCCGTTACATCATGGCTGGCTTCGCCTAGCTGTTTTAATTTAATGACAGTCCAGTGTTCTCGAGGACGCTGGGCTGTCATTAAAGGACAACAACTGGGCCAGCCAGCCATGACAACATGGATGGCTCCACCCAGCTGTTGTCATTTGCGGGGAGAACAGTTGGCTTCGGCCGACCTTTCTCCACGCTTCGGCTGTCACTACGGCTCAGCCGAGCCGAAACATATGCGTTCAGCTCGGCAAAATATAAACAATTGGGCGGAGCTAGTGGTGGCCTTTGGCTGCTGTACAGGCTATTGTGAATAGCCCATACAGCAGCCCTTAAGTTCAACTGAACTGAAGGGCTCCGGCGGCCAAAGCTTGCCCATGGCTAGATCCCTTAGCTCTTTAGTGAATAATCCCCTAAGTATACCTACTTTACATAGTTGCTAGGCAACTAAAAGCATTATGTGATGTTGCCCGTTGCTTAGCATATGATATTATTGCAATAGGGGTGAGAAGATCTATGCAGCATTAAAGTAATATTAAACTTCAAACTGTATTTCAATAATGAATGCAGATCAAACAAATATACATTGTCCAGCAAATTATTTCTTTATATTTTTGCCCAATCTACTACAGACTTTACATTTGCTCCATATCTCTTAGCTCAGCTTTCCTGAACTTCCTGTCAAGTACAAGATCACGGGACAGCACAGTCTCCAGAAGCTGTTCATCTCCTAGTTTGGAGAAGGGAGAAGGAAGAAGGGAGGAGCAGGATGGAGGGGAGTGGATTGTCTCGTTGTGCCTGTGTGTTTGTAGAGACACACTCAGATTACTAGAACACACAAGGGTGGCTCTATAGGACACTACAAGGGAAAGGAGCCACTGCAAAATAGGATATCAGGGCCAGCGCTGTGGTGACCAGCCGATTCTACAGGAAGCAAAAACATTTAACCATCAAGAAGCAGCATCCAGTGTAAGTGATTTATTCAGCATTTGAAAGAGCTTAAAACCTTTTGACTTTAATATCACTTTAGTTGATATTCAGTGAAATGTTATGCAGTGTTAAAGTGTATATTCAGTGAAAATGTAAGCAAATATATGCAGCATTAAAGTGTATATTCAGTGATATTTTTTTTAAGTTTTGTATAGAGTAAGACATATTAGAACTCCTGGCAGGCTTTATTGGTATTTGGAGCTCCACTAGTGACATTTCCCTTCATTTACTGTCATGTTGACAATAGTTGCACTAGACAGAAAGTGAGAGAAAATATTTAACAGGGATACAGACATCAACAAAAATATAACAGGGGCTCTAGCTTTCTCTTGCTTTACTAAAAAGAGCGTTGTTATTTCTGTCTGTATTGCTGTTGGAGGTTTTCCTTCCCTTCTTATTTGGCGAAACCAGTCACAATGATAACGAAGAGCCATTCCAAATGACAAATATTAGCAATTTTAACCACTTTGCATTGTCCTGGAATCAAAATCCTGAGCAATCAAATGCAGGAATTTGTGAACTGGATTGACTGCATGGAAATGGGATCGAAATTGTCTCAAATGAACCAGCAGAAAAATGGATGTATGTTTTTTTCTGGTTTCAATCTACTTTTCAATAACAACACGTTGTGCTTAATTTCACATGTTCCTGAGTTAGTACTGTGTTGTTTAAAGTATATCTTAACCCAAGAACAAAAATGTAATGTGATGCAAATTACCAAACCTTAGATATGGTGGGTACATTAGCTTTTTTTATTATTATTTTGCCCTGTGATCTAACCAGTACCACGATTCCTGCCTTAGGGTAGTTCCACTCTGTGGAGGAGCAACAGAGCAACCCTTGAATACAGCATTGTCAACCTGTTAAGAGGATAGTTTAAAATGGACGAGCAGTTTTAGAGGGACTTGACTAACAAATTAAATATGAACTCCAGGTACACTTTTAAGCAGGTACAGCAACAGTTTTTTTTGGGGGGAGGGGGATAAAAGTTTTACATAAATGAACAACGCTTACCATTGTAAGCACCTTCCTCAGTCTTAAATGGTTTGTCTCAACCCTCTAAATACCACTTTTGCTGGACAGTTTGGTCTGGCAAAAGAAGTTAAAAAATAACAGACTTACTGACTGGATGAAAATAATAATATATTCAGTTTTTGCATTTGGGTTTATAAACACTTTAACTATCTCAACTGAATGGTTGGCTTTGGATTTATATTATACTTACTCCTGATTAGTACAAAATCGAAACTGTAAATGTCTCCAGTATTCAGCGCCACCTCCCACCGGATTTGTTGATAACTTTCTGTGGTACTGACAATCTGGGCATTGCTATGAGCAGAACTTCCCGTTGTTATTATTATTATAATTATTATTATTAATAATATTTGTAAGCCAGTCAAGTGGAATTGTAAGCCTTATTTTTAACAATTCTTTCACAAAATATAAAGATATAGTGCAGGAGTATGCCTCTATTTTGGCAAAGCAAAACAATTATTGGTCAGTATTTCTACTTAGAGTCCACTGACAATTGAAGCCAGAATTACCGGATCTTAGAACCGACACCAAGATAACAGCTGTAAATGACAACTGTTATACCTGGCAAAGCAAAGACCATGCAACTGTAAAATGTAGATATAGCACATAGCATATGAGGCAATACATGTATGTCCAGATGTGAGAAGGAGTTAAGTTATTCTTGGTAAAATTGCTGTCAGATAAAATTTGGCCTGGCTTAATAGAAGTTAGGAGTCTAACATATTGTTCGGATACTATTTGTTCTACATGCCACAATTTAAAGGCTTTAACCTTTACCATCTTAAGAGGAAATAAGTAAGAAGTGTTGATTTTGCTTTTTTCTATGTTAATATTGCAGATTTACAGATGCGTTTCTTCATACTGATACATCTGCTCACTTAACACAGCTTTTGAAAGAAAATACTACATTGTAAATTTTATATTTAACATTTTTATTTATTAATTAAAGTGTTACAAAGTAGTATGATTACACTTACTTTAACCTTTTAAAATTAATGTCAGCTTTAATATATCATCCAAATAATTCTGATTTCAAAAGTAAGTCTAGCAATTTCAGGTATCTGATTTTAAAGGTTTGGATTTTCATTTGATTTTGAAGGGGTTTTTTTATTCTGTAAAATTAAAGTTTTTTCCACAAAAAACTGACTGAAAACTTGGGCACCATTTCTGCCCTAGAATGGTACTCCATAACATATCAAGCTCTGCAATGTTTGTAATATTTGTTAAATATTAAAGTGTTATTAAACTCTCAATTTTGAATCCAGATCAAACAAATATACATTGCCCAGCAAAGTATTCCTTTTAAATTTTGCCCAAGCACCGTTATCATGTTTCTGAACACCTCCAACTCTCCCTGAACTTCCTGTTCAGTACAAGATCACACGGGACAGAGCAATCTCCAGCAGCCATCCATCTACTAGCTTGAAGAAGGGGGGAGCAGGGAGCTGGGTGTGGGGAGCAGTGGAGTGATCACTCTTATTGTGTCTGTGTGTTTGAAGATACTGTATATCAGTATATGAAGAAGTCACCCGCACTCCAAGATCCAATGTGCACAATGCCTTTTAATGCCTAAGCAATTATAGTGACACAGTGCAAAAAGCAACATTTGGGGATGGCCCCCTCCTGTTCCAACATGATTGCGCCCCAGTGCACCAAGCAAGGTCCATAAAGACATGGATGAGCGAGTTTGGGGTGGAGGAAATTGACTGGCCTGAACAGAGTCCTGACCTCAACCCGATAAAACACCTTTGGGATGAATTAGAACGGAGGCTGCGAGCCAGGCCTTCTCGTCCAACATCAATACCAGACCTCACAAATGCGCTTCTGGAAGAATGGTCAAACACTCCCATAGACACACTCCTAAACCTTGTGGACAGCCTTCCCAGAAGACTTGAAGCTGTTATAGCTGCAATGGGTGGGCCAACTCAATATTGAACCATACGGACTAAGAGTGGGATGCCATTAAAGTTCATGTGCCTGTAAAGGCAGGTGTCCCAATACTTTTGGCAATATACTGTATATTTGTTGGATCTGGATTAATTGTTGAAAAGAGTTTGAAGTTTTATAATACTTTAAGCTCCTTAATAATGCATCTCAAAAAAGTGCCACAACTTAAGTGCATAAGTGTAGATCCAGCCTAAAGATTTCAAGAAAGCTGATTAAAGCTTACAAAAAACTTTGCAAATGCTTTGTGTGCAGGATGCTCTTATACAATTGAAGCATGCATGTACATAACCTTTAAGTTTAGTCATTGTGAAAATGTAGAGGGAATTTGTACCACAAGTCCACCTAAAACCCTCATAGACATCCCTTGAAAGAGCAGTTATCAGTTACAAAAGACCTGTCCATGTCCATGTATCAGTCAATTTTAAACTAACATACCTCTTGATATGTATACTTATACATAAATATATAATACAAGTTTGCCTTTAGTGAGGAGTCTATTTGGGGCATATTTTATATTCAAAGGATAAGGTACTGTTGAGTTTGAGTTTTTTTAAATTAAAGAACATGTGTTAATGCTTTTATAATAGCTAATATTTTTGCATTTTGCAAACTATTTGTATAATATTTCTTTATTGTTTCTATATATAACAATGCAGACATATAAACATGTAAACATCCTGTTAAAAGACTCTCCAAGGGGGAAATCAGAAGAGAAAAATATTCATAACTTCTTCCTAAAACAGCCACCATAAATTTCCTTTCCCATTGGTATAAAAACCATTCTTCCTCCCTAAGGGTCTCAACTAAAAAAAAAAAAAGCAAGGGAAACGACAACCCAAAATATCCCCCATCCCTAAACCACCCAAAAAAAAAACCCAAACAAGATGAATTGGAAAGAAAAAAAAAGGAACAAAAAAAAAAACTAGCATAATGAAGATAATTTTCATAGACTGTCATTTTAAAGATCAACTTCAGACAACTATTTAAATTTTTTTGCTAAAGAATACTTTTTTGATATAGCATATGTGCAGTGTCCTAATCCTACACCTTTGGTACATCTGGGCCTATTTTAGAATCAACCAACATAAAAGCACTCATTTAAATAGAATAGGAACATTGTTTTGCTGCAACCAACATCAGATGAGTGGTTTTATTTTGCCACCTGCACATGAAAGACAGCTGCAGTATGACTTGGGTGCTTTGACCAAGACCTTATTTTTAAAAAGTATAATTTTCTAATTTCTTTAGAATAACCTTTATAAGCTACGTTAACATTTAAAAAAAACCATATTCTGAATAATTATGTTAGCTGGTAAACAGGGACAAGTACTATTTTAAAAGTATGGAAGGTATACTGTATAATGTGTTATTTGTTAAGGACCAGTGCAGCATCGGTTTTACCCTAACATTTTTTTATTGAATTTTAAAGTTGTAGGGATATTGGCGCACCATTGGCTGAGTAAAAAAAAAAGAGCCTGGATGTAACTCATGCTGCTCTTCATACTGACATTGATGAGCATTAAAGAAGAACTCCAGGCAGAAACAAAATTAACCCCATTTTAAGGGTTTACTGCTCATTTTAGTCTAGAATGTAAAGTAAAAATGAAGTTACTGAATGAAGTTCCAAACCTCAGACCCATCCGACTGCTAGACAGGTCCCCACCACCTTCCCCCATCTGCTGTGGCGGTGAAATGTCCCTAGGCATCCTCACATCCAGGCACACTGTATTAGATGTGATTACTCTAAGGATAAATCCTTAGACCACCAGGGCCCAGGAGAGAGAGAGGCTGTGGAGCAGGTCCAGCAGCCATGTGAGTCTAAGGTTCAGGTGAGCATTTCTTTTATATTTTACACCCTAGACCAAAATGAGCAGTTAACCCTTGCAGTGAGGGGGTAGCCCCACTGCAAGTGTTAATTTTGCTCCTACAAGTTCTTCTTTAAAGTCTTTAGTTTTGTTTTCTTCCCTTAAAGTCCCATGACTATCAATATTTTTATTCAAATGTATCAATATTTTTATTGAAATTTAATGTCACCTAAATTTTCAATTTTCGTGTGAGAAACTAAACCTTCCAACATTGTTCAAAGATTGGAATATTTAATACCTTTTGTAGAGATATTCAGGGAAGGATAAGCAAAAATAATTCACTGTTTTGCATGCTAATTTTTGCAGAAATAGAATAGCAAAATAAAAATACTTGGACATTTCAGCAAAATTATGCTTGGTAGAATTAGGTTTCAGTTGGGTTAGTTTATTTTTAACATACTGTATATGCGCAGCCAGTTTTACATAGTAAAGTACAGTAATCTTCATTTATTTTCGCTTATCACATGACATAAAAAAAAATGTGATCTGTTCAAACTCCAAAGGTAGCATTAATTGACTAAAACATTACATTAGGATTAAAATTATTATAAGCATATAATTTATTTAAAAGTCAAGTGTGTGTGTGTGGCAGTCTTTTTTATTTTCAAATTACACCCAAAAGACAAAAAGAACATTCAGTGCCATTCAAATCCCATAAAAACAAGCTTAATTACTGGAAACCAACCTAATTTCTCCTTCTTTATTAATTCCAATGCATTTAATTGAATTATGAAATTCACCATAATAGGCCACAATTTTACTAAAATGTCTGTAAAGTAAAACTGTCTAGTTTAGTGCAGGCTATTTGGTGACATTTATATAGCCCACAAATCTAAACTGATTTGTAACATGTTTAGCTATATTATTCACCATTATATTCTCTTTATAGTGTAGTGCTATTGGTAACCTCCTGGCATATAGTTTAAGAAAACATGGCTTCTCTGCTACATAACACTGACATTCTGAATGTCCCAGGCTCACTTACTTGATAATAAATGTCCTAGGTGCATTCTTCTCGGGGTGAGGTGCTTGTCAATGGGTGGTGTGAATGATGGGCGCCAGTCACTTTGGGTAGATTTTATGATATTTTGATTGCACGTGCATGAAGAAGAGTAGGGGAGGAGCGTGTAGGGAGCAAAGAATACCTATAGGTAGTTTTTTTAACAGTTCTCCCAGCCTATCTAGCAGTTTGCACACTACAGATGTAAGACTAACTGGCCTATAATTCCCAGGTTTGCATTTTGCCCCCTTTTTGAAAATTGGAATTACCGTAAGCTGACTAACATTAAACTGACAGATCACAAACATAGGAGGATAATTTGAAAAAATACTATATCCTTACAATAGAAATACTAAATATATTTTATGAACATATCTTAACTTTTCCATTCCCCAACACATACACAGAAGCTAACATAGGTTTTTGCCTAACACTGTTATGATACAGTGGTATAAGGAACTTATCATGAGGTAAGTATCTTTCCACTTATAAATTATATCTACTTTGCTTTCATTCATTCATTCATTTTAACATTAGGTTTTCTACACAATATTTTAAAAGAGATAAAATTGACATGACTGTCTTGGCAAAGAGGGAGTTGTTTTTTTTAAAAGTTATAGCTTTTTAAAATCAAATTTCCTGTTTACCCACAAGGAGTTATATTTTTGGAATCATCAGTGTCCAGCTCTTTTGTGCTTGTAGGCAAAGACAAGGCTGCAAATAGGAAGTCAGGGGAAGCCACAATAACGAATTCCTACTTACTTTCTTCCATCCTTTCTTTTTTGCTTGACCACTGTGCTATCAGGTATCATGGGCTGAAGGAAATATGGAGGACCCAGTGTAATCAGTCCACAAGTTGGATAGAAAAGGAATTATTAGGAATTGTTTGTAACCCTTCAAAAGGGTATATTCTAATACCCCTAAAATGTGTGAGCATTTTCACAGTTTGAGAAAGTGGTTTCCTATGTTATTAATTTTGCTGTTCAACTTCTTTGAGCACTTTACAGATCCTTCAGCTTTTGCTTATACCCAAAGTTATAAAGTGTATCGTGGTCGCCTATGGTTTAAGAGCAGCCTTGCTAATAAACATGTAAGTTTAATTTTGCTCTGAATACAAATTCTGATTAAATTTTGTGAATTTGGACATTTGGATGTCCGAATTTCAATGGGGCTGAATGCAAACTAATCCAAACGTTCTTTCAACGAAATTTTGGATCATCCGAATTTCATTCAAAATGAAACTAAAATGTGTGACAACAACATTCCAAAAGATCCGAATCCGAATAACAAAACAAAATGGCATTCGGACCCGAACCAAAAAGAAGGAAAAATCTGAAACAAAACACGTTTTCTGCCGGCTTACATGTCCACTTGCTAATTCCATCGACTTTTGGAACATTGTAATATATGCTTCATAATGTCTGTTGTTAGCTGGCTCTAGTTCTGCTTTACACTATTAATCTATGAAAGCAACAGGAATTTTACAACAGATGTAAAAAGGAACCCTCAGCTCCACCTGCTGGTCAAATAGAAGTCTTCATGTTTATATGCAGTATCTCGTATGTATCTGAATAAAAAATAAGTTTACATTACATTTTATGTCCATAATAAACAAAGAAGAAAATATATACAAAACCAATTTACATCCCTTTCAAGACTTCATCTACTGGGAAACCTAAAGTATATCTAAAGCCAATTTTGTTTTGTTTTGAATAGAGTAGGGGAGCATTAAAATGCCAGTCCTTTTTTAAGTGAATGAAAGAAGCCTATACCTCCAGTAACATGCACATGTAAAAATAATTAGATGATATGTAATTTGCTAAAGCACTGCCTATCATAAATAAACAGCATGTGGTTTATTTTTGTTGGTTATATGTTAGATGAAGCACTGAGATCTTGGGGAATGCTGAATTGTGCAGCAAAAACACACACACACACACACACATATATATATATATATACAATATATATATAAACTTCCTGTGTATCATAGATAAGCATGCATATAGAGAGACAGACATTGAACTATACTGCCATCTAAAGCTCAAAAGACATATTGCAGTACGTAATACAATCAATACATGTCAGTATATGCTGTGGCATTTTCAACATTTGTTTCCTATAAAATACTGTTTTATATTTCAGTGCTGCTGATCTCTTTCAGCCTTTTTCCTCTTCTTTATATCTACATGCACTTGCTTCTGTGTTAGGTGCACATTATTGCTCTGGATCGGCTTCCTGACAGTGAGAACAGTAGATCATGCCTGTGCAATGTGCGTCAGCACAGCCAATTGTAGTCTCCACCAGGGCTACATGTGACATGCACCCCTTAACAGGAAATGCCTGGACATCCTTTGTGTCAGGGGCACCATATATTATTTAACTGAAAACTGTATATTTAAAAAAAATCTACTTTTGAAATTACATTAACATATTAAATGAGATTAAATAAGATTATGTTGATTGGGTTTATATCTACTTTTGGGGTAAAAGGTTTATCTGTAGTTTCAAATGCGGGGCTTAAGAATGAATTTAGGTTTGTTTTAATACTTCTTGGACATGAATGACAGTTAAAAAGCCCTGGTGGTATGTAAAATGAAGAATAAAACCACTATCAGCATATTTCACGAGTAAACAGGCCTTTTGTCAGATGTAAAGAAAGGTGAGACTGTATTCTTTGCCTTTTGCTGCAACCCATTGAAAATGTTTAGTTTGACTATGAATAATATTAGTCACCACACCAGTTGTACTCTCTTGAACAAATGATATTGTTAATATTGATCTTTTCAACAGAACTCGCTGCTGACAGCCAAAGATTTGTACACGTATCTGTTCTGTGCCAAAATATGTTGGTGGCCAGAATTCGAACTCTTTAATGTGTTTCCTCATAGAATTAAATTTCTCTCATGGCCTTTAATCTTTCATGTTTTTCCTCCTATCTCTGAAAACAACGGCAGTAATGTGTTGAAAGAACTGTAATGCCATTTATATTTAATAACAGTGAAATTATGCATAACATATGGTGACTGTTAAGCAGATTAAAGACTTCAAGAGAAGCATGCTTTTTCCCCTTTTATGAACTCTTAATATAAAATCTGTCACATTTCAGTCAGTGAGGTCATCATTGACAAAAGGTTTGGATGAAAAGGAAGACCCAAGCTGCATAACCTGTATTTTAATATGGCAATAGCTGGAGGGGTCCATCCCCATGGAAAAAAAAGTATTGTGACCAAAGATTCTGAGTAACTCCTACAGTGTTAAAAAGAACTTTGCAAACATAATTGTGTAATACAATGCCTCCATGGTCATACATAATATAATTATAATGTAGACATAACAAAGTGCAAATTGGTTATTTACTGCTTTTATACAGACATATTGCCTGCAGTGAAGGTAATTTCTCCTGTCCCAGAATAGCTGGTTACCCTTACTCCAAAACTCAAACTGATTTTTACAGCCCTCTGTTCTCAACTCCCAACTCCAGGGTTCTTCTTTGTGGCCCTCATTCAGTTTAAAGCCTAATTCTTGGCATATATCAAAATTCACAAATAATGTAGCTTGGTGTTCATTAATAAATTCTAAAATATAATACTTGCAATAAATACAAGCTGTATGAGTAGCTAAATCTGACTTGGAATCAGCCTGTTGCATTCCCTGTACAGTAGAACTCAGACTGGGGGAGGAAGAAGCAGCACAAGAAGCACAGGTATTTTGTGAATACTATGGGCCTGTGTGCAATATCATAAGTGAGGCCACATCAAGTAATAGCTGTACCATGCTCCAGCCACCTACATATTTACATTTTAACATCCCCCACATATCACATCACGTTTTTTTCAGGGATAATGTGGCACATGCAGCTTGCCATGTCAAATGGTGGCTGTGGCCAGATTGTGCTTACAATGGGAGGGTCTTAAAGGGCATGGTTAAAGAAAATCTGCCTGAGTCTAACAGACATGTACAACACTAAGCACAATATGAGTCCCCCTTTACATTAGAAGCTGCCCTTTGCAACAGGAGTCCCCTTCATATCAGGCTGCCCCCTCCACATCAGGAGTCCCCCCTTCCCATCAGAAGTCCCCCTTTGTGATGATTTTCCTCGGGGCCGGGCCGCCTCGGTCCTGCTGGCTTGCATGTCGGGTGCTCCGTGTTCCACTGTGGAACGCAGAAGCCGCTCGACTTCCGGGTTGTGACGCGAGCGGCGTGCGTTCCACAGTGGAACGCGGAAGTCACACGTTCCGGCCGGCGTCTCCTCCCACATCCTGGGGCTATTTAAAGCCCCAGCTGTAGCAGCATGGCGTTCAACAATTGCCTCTGAACGCCTGCTGACTACTGAACCCTGCAACACCAGACAGTGTCTCCTCACTCTTCACGGATCATCCGCCAGTGGGACCCACACCCTGCACCTCGCTGCTCTGCCACCCCTCAAACAGCAAGTATCGCTCCACTGGGAGCCTGTTACAAACTGCCAGCTACTTTAAGCCAATCACTGTGGTGCTACTGCTATCGCTGATACCATTGTGGGGGGATTCTAGTGTTGTTAAGGAGATCTGTCTAACCATACTGCTTCACCAAGAAGATAACAAACCGTTTAACCCTATACTATACCTTTGCTGGTGCTATGAGGAAATAGCCCATCGATTATTTTATGTTTAAACATTGGCTATGATGCAAGAGTCTCAAACTCCCCCTTAAGACTGGGAGTGACGCCTGAGACTCACGCCTGAGAAGCCAATGATTCCATACACGCCATCACTCACTCTCCGTTGTTGCGCTCCAGAGCGACCGATTACAGTAGACGTGACACCCTTTACATCAGGAGTTTTGCTTCATATCAGAGTCCTTCCTTCACATCAGGAGATCCCCTCTTCACATCAAGACCCCACATTGACATATGGAGCTTCCATTAACATAGGAGTCCAATCATTCACATCTGGAGCACTCATTCACACCAGGAACCCCTTGTTTTAAAACAGGAGCCCCTTTTACATTTGCATCCCCTCATCATGTCAAAATTAATCCTCAGTCCCACATGCCCCCTTCACATCAGATTCCTTAGTTCCTCTTTCACAACAGAATTGGAAGCTTTTGCCACCCCTATGAAGCATCCCTTTACCTGCCTGCTGTCTGGTGTAAATAGCTTAAATATGATCCCATATCCCTTGCGCAGTGTGGCAGCATGGCAGAGCAGAGGGTGGGAGTGGAGAGCCAGAAAGGTGAAGCTGGAGCAGGTATGTGCCCCTCTGAACAGGAGACAGACTTCTGTGACAGTCCATAATAGAAGTCACCAGCACTCGATGATATGTGCAAGAAGTAAAGCACTTTTTATTCAATCGTCACATGCATCAAACAGCCAACATTTCGGGGCCACGCAGGGTCCCTTCTTCTGGGCGACATAGTGAGGTGTGTGTTAGATTTTCCACTGAATTTGCATTTGAGCCTAAAAGGCACTGAAAGCAAAATCAGTGGATCACAAGTGCAATTCTCTGTCTCTGATATCCGAAGGGCCGCTAAGGTTTCTGAAAATCACAGTAATAATCTGTGCTACATAGAGTAATATCTGGTCTCTTCAGGCTGCAGCTTAAGTTGTTTCCTCACCGCAGAATGAGCACATGTAGTTGCACTCAGAGAATGGTTTTTATTTTTTTCAATGAATATATCTGATTGGACGGAGTGAAGAGGAGGGGCGTATAATGTCATGATCTCCACTTCATTCAGTCGAAGAACACCTTATAAATACTTTTTTAAATACAAGGGTTCTCTGAATGCCAGTGATACTGTGCAAGTGTATTCAGTATGCAGAGGGGAAGCCACTGGAGCCAAAGCCTGAAGATTATGGCTATCACTGTATGTAGCACAGACTATTGCAGTGAATTTCAGAATCCCTGATGGCCCTCCAGATATCAGATATGCTTACTTACATTAAGCCAAGCTGCACCAGTGTATGTTTGGAAAAAACTTTCATCCAGGTACTGTGATTTTAAAGACTGAAGGAGGAAGGGACACCGCTTTTATTCAGTTTTACTGAGATTCAAAGAGCTGTGACTCTAGCAAGTGGAGCTTGCTTATTGGAGCACAGAGCACAAAGATGACCTAATCCATGAGAGGCTATCTCTATCCAGTCAAAGTCTTGAGCATGCCGTATTGCTTTAAACACAGTAAGTAAATGTAAAGCCCAGGAACCTGTAATGCAGTGGCGTAACAACCGGGGGGGCAGCAGGGGCGCGGGCCCCGGGCGAAAAGTGAAGGGGGGGGGCGCCGGCCGAAAATGGCACTTTCGGCTTAATGCCGAAAGTGACATTTTCCTGCCGTTTTTTCGGCGCGGCCGTGATTCCTTTCATCCCCGCTGGGACACAGAGCAGTGCCCAGCAGGGATGAAAGGAATCAGAGAGAAAATGACAGCCGGCCGAGCGCTGCGGGACGAGCGCTGTGAGCGGCCGGTGTCTTTCCTCCCACACCGCTCGGCCGCCTATCACAGTGCAGCAGAGCGGTGTGGGGGCGGAGACAGCGCTGTCACAGGAGGCTGGGCTCTCCTCTTGCAGCCTCCTATGACAGTGTGTGTCAGAAAGGAGAACGGGTACAAGCACTCAGTGATCAGTGATCGCTGAGTGTTTGTACATAATTGAGGACCTGGTATGTATACTATATCCTCAATTATGAATGAATGGGAGTGATCTACATCTCCTCCTGTTCATTCATAATTGTAGTTATAGTAAACATACCATGTTATCAATGAACAGGAACACTCATAAAGGATTCCTGTTCATTGATAACAGGGGACACAGAAAAAGAGATTGAGGACTCTGTGTCCTCAATCTCTTTTTCTCTTTTTAATTTTTCTCTTTTTCTATTTAAAAAAAATGAAAAAGTTTCTAAAAAAAAAAATTTTAAAATTTGAAAAATAAAAACATGTGTGTGTGGGGGGGAGGTGCAGGGTACAGTTCCAGTGGTTGTTTATATAATGGGGGGGGGGCGAAAACAAAATTTCTGCCCCGGGCGCCTAGAACTCTGGTTACGCCACTGCTGTAATGCATCTGAACTGGCTAAATTAGAAAACTCCCTGACAGAATTTATTTTTTTCGGCAGGTAAAAGAGGTGAGACATATATATTTAAACTGTGTATTTAGCGGTTTGCCTACATTTACACTTGACAAGATGTAAACAATACTGCAGCACAGGGTAGGCCCTGGTTGCCATATAAAAGTGTATCTGCTCTGCATCTGCATTCTGTAGAAAATAGTATAAGTGTGCTCAGGAAGGTTGAGGCTGGTAAAGTGGACTTTTTAAAAACATAACTCTAGAATCCATTGTAGCAAAGGAATTTGACTCTGGTGTCCAGTAGACATGTGCACTGCCAAAAAATTTGTTTAATTTCGTTTCGTTTTAAATTCGGATTTGTGTTATTTCGTTTTTCGGGATTCGGGTGTGAAAGTCAATTCGGATTCGGAATTCGGATTCGGACGAAATTCGGTAGCGGTAGTTCGAACGTTCGTTTCGTTTTCTGTTCTTATTCGTTTCTTATTCGTTTCTTATTCGTTTTGTTTGTTCGTTTGCAGCAAAATGACATTTGAGGGGGGAAAAATATTTTTCTCCTTCTCTAATGTCACTTTGCTCCAACGAACGAAACGAATAAGAAACGAATAAGAAACGAATAAGAAACGAATAAGAAACGAATAAGAACAGAAAACGAAACGAACGTTCGACACTTCTGATTGGTCATTCACTCGGCTGCCCTTGGCAGCTTTGTGAATAGACCCCAATGTCTGCTTGAAGCATGATGACAAATGATTCCTTCAGTTTTCCTAGCTTTCTCCCACAATCCAAAAACATAATGGTGGTTTATATGGTTTTCAACATGAATTAGCTCAAGCATTTGTGTACGGTAAAGACGTTAGATGATAGTTCTTTCAGGTGCAGGGAATGATTTGAAGGGGCAAATGTTCTACTTAAAACAACTCTATTATTAGAATAACTGTATATTCAGTTGCTGCAAGAGCCAGGCATGAGCAAAATTGTCCTGAGCAGTTCTCATGTTTGTTTTAGCAGGTCTTTGGGGCAATGTTCATCCTGATTTATGATGCATTTACTTTACTGGACAAAGTGATTGCCAATTATTTTACACCATGTGTTTTTTTTTAAATAAAGGACTTTGTCAAAGTGTGAGTGTATTTATTTACATTTCTCTTTTTGTAATTGAGTAACAAGGGGTACTATGTACCCCTTACACATTCACGTAGGGAGGGGCTGGATACCTCAGAGACCCCTCATGGTAAAGGGTATTTCCAGATTCTGATTGCTCCCCCCACAGACTAAGCCAGAGATGTGGGGATAGGGTCTTTGTCCCCATCAACATAGGGACTCAGTGGGGTTGATTTACTAACCTTATAAACACACCACAAATATGTATACACCTCTGTAGTGTGTTCCCTCCCAGCATGATCTATGGGTGGAATCTAAACACCTTTGTAGTGTGTACACACCCAGCAGGTGTGTTGTGCAAAGCCAAGCATGAATTTGCAAGGTGATGTTGTGTAAATTAGCTCTACATTGTGTTGCTTGTGTTGATGAATGCAGGAATGTAAATGCATGAGCTAACCATTTTTGTCTAAACTGTGAAGCAGCATTATATATGCATCATGTGCATGATTTTTCCATATATGGCATTAGTGGAAATATGCTTTTAGAGACTTTTTGGTTGATAAATACGTTTTGCTGTGTAAAAATCACACGCACCTAGTGCGTGCGTGTGTTTAGGTTAGTAAATCACCCCCAGTGCCTTGCCAGGGTAGCTTGGTTAAGTTCAAGAGGGAAAGGCTCATGCTCACTGCTCCTCCTGCACTGCATGACTGTATCAGGGTCTGGTATGAATTTAGGAGGACCACATTTTTTTTTTTTGCCTGGGTTACCCCTCTAGACCAATGATAAGAGTATGGTATAGATTTAAAAAATCTTTAAAAATTTTAAAAATCTATACCAGACCCCTCTCTGAAATAAAGGACAGGTATTGATTATTTGGGGGGGCCCTATGTTCAGGAACAAAAAAAGATGGGGTTCTCCCAAAATCCATAACAGAACCTTATTCTTGAAAAGGGTCTGATATGGATTTAGAGAAGGACACTAGGCAAAAAAATCCTGTGGGATCCCCCTAAAATCTATACTAGAACCTCGTTCTAGATAGCGGTCTAGTATAAATTATTAAGAGGGACCAACAAAATAAAAGGATGGAGTCCCCTCCAAAATTCATTTCAGACACTTATCCTTGATACTGGGCAGGACAGATAACACTGTACAGTACACATGACACAGAAAAAACTGGCTTTCTGGAAAGAGCAACAAGTAGTTTTTACACTTAATGAAGCGTTGCTTTCAATTGTATATTTAGCAGACCAAATGGGAGCAATGGGAGCAAGTAAGAGAAGTTTACATATACTTTCTTTGTCATTTTGCAGGGGACACATTTTAAAGTCTTTTTCTTCTTGTAAAAGTCTCATTAAAGTGTTGAAATCACAGGGATAGTGGATCGCTGTGATAACAGAAGCGTGACAGCCACAGAGCTGGCAGCAACTCACTGTGTTGTGCAACTGCGAGCCGGCTGTGTGTTACAAACTGATACAATGTATCTCTGAAGAGAATACTGTATTCTGTAAAAAAATGCTTAATGCCCCCAGTTTAAAAAATAATACAATTTAAAAATAAAAAATTAAGTTTAAAAAAAATAAATTTTTTGACTTTTGTAATACTTTTTTCCTTTTGTAAAAAATGTTTTCAAATAAAAACATTATAAAAATGTATTGCGGAGGAGGCTAATAAAGATAGGAGACAAACATACCACATTCTAAAATTTTTCCAAACTGAAATTGTATTTCGCTCCTTGTATTTTGTGACCTTATAACCCCCCAAAAAAACTGAAATCACAGAAATATGATATACCCTAAAACTCAGGACAAATAAAATCATTTATTATGAATTACTTTCTGTTAGCTACACTAATTATGTATTTTTTGCATTTCTTTTATTTTTTTTATAAAAACCAAATAAGAATGTGTATATGCATATTTCACATCAAATTAAAGCCCATTTTGTCCTTTAAAAATTGGTATATAACATGTGTAGGTGCAATGAATGAGGAAGATGGAAAATTATGGTTAAACAAACACATAGCAAAAATTGCAAAATTGCTCTTGTTCCCAGGAACTAAATTTTTTTTCCGGGAAGCTGTGTCACTAAGGGGTTAAGTTTTCATAGTGTCCTTGATTGAAAATCTTTTTGATTAAAACTTTTTTAACTTTTACATTTTTTTTAAGTTGTGATAATAAAGTTGTGTTGATGTAAGGTAAAAAAAAATCCAAGAGAAAATCTTACAAAAGCGTATTTGAAAAAAGTGGCTGAGTCATATAAGGTGATAAATTCCTGTTATATGTTTGGCTTTAACAGAATGTTTGCATTGGTTGAGTTTTGTTTGTATTTAGGTTCACCCTGAATAAATTAAACTTTTTTTATGCGCTGCAGGCCTAGAGCATGGATTGTTAAATCTTGCACACATGAAGTAGGCATTTTTCCAAGTCACTTTTAGTCATCACGATTTGACACAAGACACATTCAAGTAGCAAATATTAAGACCCCAGACATTTAAGTAAACTTAAACTGAGAGAAATCTTTTTTAAATACCTAAACTTGCACAAGGCTTTGTTTTGTTGAATCCTATATGTCCCTTTAACAACTAGCAATTTTTGTAGCCTTGAGATACTTAGCAAGTTCTACAAAGATCAAACAATGAACAATTTTTACTAATAATTCCTAACCTTATCATAACAATAGTTATATACTGCTTGTTAATTTGTTAATGGCAGAAAGCAAAAGATCACTACTAAAAAGAAACATTGTAAAAAAGTAAATACATTTTAAATACCCCCCCTCAATAATTGCAGGGTCCTAATAAATATGTTGGATGCCTTAATAAAATGTGTATCTACTTAAGTATAAAATGCTCAGTGAAGCATGTGCAAAACCATTCAACATGCTGACAATGTGTTCACTCTTGTCGCTGCAAAGTCCATCGTTATCTTATCTTAATGCTACTTTAATGATTTTTTCACTTTTATTTTTGGCTGTCTGCATCACAATGTCTAGTTTAAAAGGGGAAAAGTGCTTCTAAATAAATAGTAAGCTTTCTCTTTGAGACCTACTATTCTGATCATTTATAAAATAATCACACTTGTGATACCCTTTGTTTTTTTTATACATGTCTATGGCTGCAATGATTATAGAAAATTGCACTATCCTTTCCTACTAAAAACCTAAGGAAAGATGGTGGTTAAAAAAAACACAAATCTGGCCATTTCATTTAATAAGAAAGCAATATAATTATCTAATGTTTTTATTTAGAGAGCAGGCTGGGTATGGAACATCATGTTTTTTCTAACACTACTCTTCTAGCACTATTCTTGTAACAATGTGACTGTAACACACACACACACACACACACACACACACACATATATATACTGAGGTGGTTGTGGTTGTTATGGTTTCTGCCAATTAGTGCACACTCCATCTTGTATGTTATCACCAATGTCTCTAACTCTGGCATCCTGAACAGGTGATGGAGTTGGTTAAAAATGCATAACTAGGTATGAGCTCTAGGTTTGAGTCAAGCATGAGTCATTTGCAGCTCACAGACCCACCAATCTAATGAGCAATTCCACAGCCATAGCAACTAAATATGAATAATGTACTTATAGAAAAAAAAGCCACACAAGGCACATTCCCTAGTGTAAAACCTTTATTTATAGAACATGGATGTTCATAGAGCCTTGTTAACTGCATTAACAAGGTTAATGCAGGAAGGGAGGAGACAGAGAGGAGCCTTCCTGTCCCTCATTTGTTTGTCACTGCTGAGACATCGAGATCGATGGTCTCAGTGGGTTCACCAAAGAAGCTGATGAAGCAGAGATCTACTTCATCAGCTTCTCTCCAGCTTCTGAAGCTGGAGAGTGACACAAGTAATATACATCACTTCCACATTCTGACATCTTGTACCGATCTCCCTCTGATACCCTATCAGAGAGAAACCCCATACTGGTCCCAGGCTCACACCAGGCACAGCGGAGCCCAGGACTAGCGGGAGGGGGGGCGTGGAGGGGGGGGGATTTTGATCGGCACCCCATACAAGCGTTCAGCCAGCTCAATAGCCGGCAGATCGCTTGTATGTACACAGGCATCGCTGCTAACAGACGGTCTATAGGTGGCCTGTTACATCCAGGAAGCTCCTGGCCGGTCGCTTCTCCACAACAGCCGGCCGGGAGACAGTTAAAATTACGTTCTTGGATTGAGCAGCAAATGGAGAGTTTATGAGAAAAGGCAAGACACTTGTGGTGTACCCTGCGACTGAGGAAGACATAGAGTGTATAGCACTAAAACGTGATGGGGTGGAGCACAAGAAGCTAAACGAAAGTGTGCCAAGGGAGACAAGTGCCTATAAATATAAATATCGGGTATACAGATATTGGGGTAACAGAACAGTAATAACTCCAAAGCAGGGCATACATTAACCAAAACCTCTTTAACAGAGAATGTAAAGATTGAAGTTCAAGCTCCTATGTCTGCACTCGAAAGTGTATTGAACCAATGGTGGCAATTCTCCCAATTTATCCAATAGCATTGGTGGCAACCACAAGGTAGCTTTAGGAGGAATAGGAGAGAGATGTATTTGAATTTGAACCTGCTGCTTGTTCTCAAAATAGTGGAACCAATCCAGCATCTAGCTAAATACAGTGGCCTTTTGATAGAGGTCAAAATCTGGTAGGCCAACACCCCCTTTATCTTGGTATCATAATTTGTAACTAATCCTGGATCTAGAGGTATGCCAAAGAAATTTAATTAAGGAGGCGTGAAGCTGGGGAAAAAAAGGAACATGGTGGGATAAATAGAAACCCTTTGAAAAAGATATAAAAATGTGTTCAGTATGTACATTTTTATTGACATGAATTCTGCAAAACCACAATAAAGGAAAAGATTTGTAGTGTATGAGACCCTTTGTATTGTAGACAACAGGGAATGATAACTCATAAAATAAAGGTAATCCCATGTTGCAGGAATGATGACCCCCCAATATTTAAAAGCATTGTTTTGCCAATGAAAAGGGAAGGAAGACACCAACCCAGTGCTATTCTGTGATGACAAGGAGACATTTAAAAGTTCAGATGTAGTTAAAATAAATTTAAAGTTGCAAACTGTACCAAAGGAAGAAAATTCCAGCATAATAGATGGTAGACTAATCTGCATCGTAACATACAAAAGCAGATAATTTGCATAAAGTGCTAGCTTGTATTCTTTACCACCAACCAAGAGGCCTCTTATAGAGGGATTATTACGCAAGACCACCGTCAAATGTTCCATCATGATAACATACAAAATAGGAGACAACAGACACCCCTGATGAATACCATTGTTGATTGTAAAGGGATTTGAAAGTCCACTATTAACATTAATCTTAGCCATAGGGTTGGAATAGAGGGCCAAACTAGTACCCAGATTTAACTGGAAAAAGTGAACGCCATAAAAATTGCCAAATAACCCTGTTGAATGCCTTTTTGGCAATGACAGATAGTAAGCAAGTCAGAATCTTAACCTTTTTAGCATACGCCATAAGGTTCACCATTCACCATTTTGACAGTATTCTCCTTAGCCTGTCTGGCCCTAATGAAACCTAACTGATCATTCTTTAATGAAAGTAAGTATCGTCTGCAGTCTGGAAGCCAACATCTTACAATAAAGATTAATATATCTCCATTAAGAAAAGAAATAGGATGGTAGCTACCCGAATTAGTACTTTTTCCAGGTTTCAAAAGGAGCAAAACATGTGCTGATAAAGTTTGTGAAGAAAAAGGACATGTGGGAGCAAAAGTATTAAATGTCTCCAATAAGAAGGGGAGCAATTCCTTTGCTAATGTTTTATCAAATCTGTTCAAGAACCCACCAGGGCCAGGCCCCTTACCATTTTTGGATACCTTAATGATAACAGCTCTTCTTTGGTGAAAGAGGAGCCCAGAGGGTTCTCTCAAATGCACATTTTACCAGGAAAAAAACTTCAAAATACTATCTAGATGGTATAGATGTCCAGAAGGAATTAAACACATAAACCCTGGAGAGTCAGACAGGTGTTGGAGATGTGGAATCGCAGAGGGAACGTTTCTGCATATCTGGTGGAGTTGCCCTAAAATACAGGCTTTTTGGGAGTAAATTTTTGAAGTATATCACTCCATAGGGAATTTTAACCTGGAGAATGATCCCACAATCGCAATGCTATCATTGAGTCCCAGCCTCATTAAAAAAATAAAAACAGACATCTTAAGATTCGTATTGTCCGCAGCACGAGTCAGCATATCAAGGGGCTGGAAATCAATGTTCCCACCTTCATTGGAGGGTTGGGAGTCAACATTGGAAGAAATTAGATATATGGAGGAATTGACCGCAAAGGATAGTGGTAAGAAAGATATATACGAGTTTACATGGGAGAAACGGACAATGTATAGAAAGTCAGAGGTATTCAAGAATTGGTGTTGAGAGATAGAGAGGAAAGGAAGAGACATAGGGGGTGATTTACTAACCTAAACACACGCACGCACCAGGTGCGTGTGATTTTCACACAGCAAAACGTATTTATCAACCAAAAAGTCTCTAAAAGCATATTTCCACTAATGCCATATATGGAAAAATCATGCACATGATGCATATATAATGCTGCTTCACAGTTTAGACAAAAATGGTTAGCTCATGCATTTACATTCCTGCATTCATCAACGCAAGCAACACAACGTAGAGCTAATTTACACAACATCACCATGCAATTCATGCTTGGCTTTGCACATCACACCTGCTGGGTGTGTACACACTACAAAGGTGTTTAGATTCCACCCATAGATTATGCTGGGAGGGAACACACTACAGAGGTGTATACATGTTCGTGGTGTGTTTATAAGGTTAGTAAATCAACCCCATAGAGTTGAAGTTCCCTAGAGGCCTTTGGAGTCATACCAGCTAATAAGCGATTGGTTAAAACCCAGAGAGGATAATAGTAATACATAATACTCGGACTAACTGTTTACAGTAGTAATATGCATTTGACCTGTTGGTATGGAAGGAAAGAGAAGAACGGGGATATTGGGTATAAGGGAGTGGAGAATGAGGGTGATTAAATACACAAATTTATAAGAGTACATTGGTTTAGGGGGTAATTGTCACCGGTTTTAGTAAACAGAATTTTTAGGTGGGAATATAATGAAGGAATAAAGTATAAAGGTTATATTAAATTGGTAGCATCACAGAGGGTGAGATTATATTAAGTAATGTTACATGGGTAGGAAGGTATATTTTTGTGGGGTAGACACACACCACATTACACTATGTTAATTGAATGTATTTTAGTGGAGTAATCTAGTAATAGGAATATAAATTAGAAATAAGAATGTCCGTGGGGGTGGGGGAGGGAATTATGGGGAGGGAACCACGGGGAAATATAATAATAGGAATTCACACTTATTTAAAGGTATGGAAGGGTAGATAAAGAATCTCAAAATGAGTTACACTAGGGGTAATTAAAATAAGAAAGGGGCCTCATTGACCTATCTAGTGCCCAATTCCCTGTTCTTTTGGTTGAGGAGTGAAAGAGATTAATTGGGAGTAGTGAGAATGTGAGTTGAAGTGGATAGTCCTTGAGGTGGGAGAAAGATGGGAACAATTGTATTTGTGAGAATGTAAAGTATGCAGAGGTTCTTAGCCTAAATAAGGAGAGATTATTTTTGAACTATTTTATAATGATAATTATTTGTTGTATGTTTATACCTCGAATTTGTATATGTGCTATATATTTATGTATATGGAAATAAAAAATCATATTAACCATAAAGAGGAGCCCAGATCACTGGCAGCTTCAGAAGAAAGTTGAGGTAGTGCAGTTTTAGCCACATAATTAGAAACTTTGTCCTCCCTTTCTCCACTTGCCCGAGTAGAAGAGGGTTGATCCATTTTATACAGATTGGCACAACAATCTTAAAAGACTTCCAAAATGGAAGTTCTTATGTACCAACTTATTTGTAGGAATTCTAATCGAAGTGATGATCAAGGTAGGTACTTAAGGTACAAGCTAAATAGGAACCACAGTTGTGGCTGTATTTGTAAGTAGTGATGGGCCAAACATGCACAAGTTCGGTTCGTATTCAAACTTTCGAATGCAAGTCAATGGGCGTAGTACTTTCAGAAACAATTGTCCCCTTTAAGAGTGCTTATAAGGAAGTTATTAGACCTAAAAAAGGCATGGGGGTTCGGGTACTGCACTAGGGGACAGGAATCAATGGAAAAAAAAAAAAGAAGACGCTTTTAACTGCCTTCCGGCCGGTTGTTCTGGATATATGGATGGCCGTCCGGGAGTTCCCTAGATCTGAGCAGGCGTATTTAAACATTCCGCCAGTAGCGTCCACTCGTGCGCGACGCTGCCTAAATTTAAAAACAGGCAGCGATGCCTGTTAACATACAAGCGATCCGCAGGCTATAGAGCAACCCGCAGGCCCCCCTTCGCCCCCACTGTCACGCTGGTCCCGGGCTCCGCTGTGCCCGCTGCGAGCCCGTCACCAGCATAGTGGCTCTGTGACAGGGGATCAGAGGGAGATCGGTACACGATCACCCTCCAGTCCCCTCTCCGCTGTCAGAATGCGGAAGTGATGTATATTATGTATATCACTTCCATCTTGTGTCACTCTCCAGCTTCAGACGCTGGAGAGAAGCTGATGAAGCAGATCTCTGCTTCATCAGCTTGTTTGGGGGATCCTAGGTGACATTAGGGGTCTTGGAGACCCCTGATGTCTCCATAAAGAGGACCTGTTACATCCTCTTTGCACTCACATAGGTGGTTTTCCTAGCCCCGTATGTGATAGCAATAAAGTTAAGTGGAAAAAAATAGGAAAAAAAAAATTAAAGGTGCAAATTTTTTTTTAAAGTTACACATGAAAAAGAATAAAAAAACAATTTTTTAAAAAAAGTACCCACCCATACATACACACATGCAAACATGCGTCGGGTGCACATTACGCCGCACATGTTACATATCGCCGCAAACTTCACAGTGAGAGCAATAATTCTATGGCCATTAATCACCGATAACAAGAAAAAACTATATTTAAAAAAATGTCAGTAATTTTTCCTTATTGTAGTAAAAAATTAAAACCCCAGTGGTGATTAAATATCACCAAAAGAAAGCTCTATCTGTCCCCAAAAAATGGTATAAAATTAATTTCAGTACAGCGTTGCATAACGGAATAAATGTCAGTACAAAGTACTGCCACGCTAAATACTGAAAAATGGCCTGGCCAGCAAGGGGGTGTAAACACCTGGTCAGCAATTGGTTAAGGGAGCAGGGATTGTTACATCACTTAAAGGGTAAGAATAAAAATTAAAAAATCCTTCAAATATCGTGCCTGGGGGTCCCCATAAACTATCTTTGAAGTGGCGAATCTGTACGATGTATAGAACCTGCTGCTGCAAAAAGTGACATTTAAAAAGAAAAAAAAGACATTTCAATTGCCGGTAATTGGTTTTCCTTTAACCTTTAAACAGCTGCTTGGGGAGGCAGCCTGTATGAAGAGGCCACATTTTAGGACACTCGGAACAAGGTTAGAGATTTTTTGGATAAATTCTGGTGCCTCTTTTGCAGGCGTTGGATGAAAGTAACAACAGGTGCTTTAAAATTGGGCCTTTAATGTCGGCAAGTGCCTTCACACCGTAACCCTTCATAGTTATTCTTCAAGAGTGCAGGATTGGACGCTGCTGCAAAAAAATGCAAATGATATGCACCTGTTATATGTGGGTGCGGAAAAATTGGGTTTTGGTCGTTGGTGGTGCACTACACCAAGAACATTACTTTAAGATGGCAGAATAACTGCCCATAAAGTTAAGCGGCCTAGGAAATATTCCGAATCCAGAGATCCCCAATCTATCCGTTGACATCAGTATCAGGGGATTGATAGCTGCTGCTGATCCAGGACTGATTCATTTTTATAAATGTCAGCCGGTCAACCGAGTCTGTGGACAGGTGCACTCTTTTGTCTGTCACAAAACCTCCAGCAGCACTGAACGTCCTTTCTGAAAGTACGCTAGATGCAGGGCAGCCCAGTAGCTCCATAGCATATTGGCTAAGTTCTGGCCAGTGATCCATTCTCAAGACCCAGTAAGCCAGTGTATCGTCTGCTGTAGAGCTCTCCAGGTCTGCTCTTGCCCCTAGGTAATCCTGCACCATATGATGCAGGCGCTGGCAATGAGTGCCTAGAGTTAACATCCCCGGGCGCCGAGGACTGAAAACATTTCTGAAGGCATCAGTCAGGCAGCCCCGTTCTCCATGCCTCCCCTTCCTTTGCTCAACTGAAGCCTCAGAAGCACCTCTTTCATCACTTGGTAACTTACCAGTGTCTGGAAAGGTGTTACACAAGTTTCTCTTCAAAGCATCCTCTAGTTGTTTCATCCTGTGCTCCCTCTGTGAGGGCAGGATGAGCATTGCAACTTTACGCTTATAGCGTGGATCAAGAAGGGTTGCCAACCAGTAATGATTCTCTCCTTGATACCACCAATCCTGGGGTCCTTTCTCAGGCTTTGCAAGATAAGGGAGCCCATGCAGCGTAAGTTGGAGGAGGCATGAGATTCCGAGTCTTCAGGGTCAATGAGGATAACACTATCGTGCATTACCTCCTCCCAGCTACGACATAATCCTCCTCCTCTTGAGTGATCTGCGGACCCGCAGGAATGGGTCTGCGTAAGGGGGCCTTGAGAGGTAAGGAAGTCCTCCTCTTCCTCCCGCTGTTCTGCCTCAAGTGCCAGGTAAATAATTCCCTGTAGTGTGCTCCAGCGTCACTGCATGCATTGTCCCTGCTCACCATCCTCGTCACCTCCTAGTGGTGACAGTACAGTGCATGCATCAGCAGCTACTGACGTGGGGTAAAAAGCCAAGGTCCCCTGAGCCTGTCCTTGTGCCATACTCACACTGGTACTCGTTGATGGCCCTCTGCTGTTCGTGCAGCTGCTGCAGCATTGCCAAAGTGTAGTTTCACCTGGTGGGCATGTCACAAATCAGACGGTTTGTGGGCAGGTGGAATTCCCTTTGAATTTCATCAAGACAAACACTTGCTGGGTATGACTGCCTGAAATGGCTACAGACTTTTCTGGTCTACCCCAGAAGATCTTGCAGCCCTGGGTACCTGGTTAAGAAACGCTGTACCACCAAATTGAGGACGTGTGCCAAGCATGGGAGATTCGTCAACTTTCTAAGGCGTAGGGCGGAGAGAAGGTTACTGCCATTGTCACATACAACCATTCCTGGCTCAAGCTGGCGTGGTGTTAACCACCTCTGGGCCTGCCCCTTTAGAGCTGACAGAATCTCTGCACCGGTGTGGCTCCTGTCCCCTAGACAAACCAGTTCAAACACTGCATGGCATCTTTTTGCCTGACCTGTTGCATAGCCTATGGAACTCTTACGGTGAACTGCTGGTTCGCCGGACAATTCTGCAGAGGAGGCCATCATGGAGGATGAAGAGGAGGGGGTGGAGCAGACAGATCTCACATCAGAAGCTTTTTGGAGGCGTGGTGGCTGAACAAGGTCCAGCACGGAGCCCCGTCCTGGATCCCTCCCAGATGCTAGCAGAGTTACCCAGTGTGCCATGAAGGAAATCTAACATCCCTGTCCATGCTTGCTAGACCACATGTTGGCGGTAATGTGGACCTTGCTGCTGACTGCCTTGTCCAACGAGGCCAAGATATTGCCTTCCAAATGCTGGTACAGTGCTGGAATGGCCTTTCATGAAAAGAATTGGCATTTGGGAACCTGCCACTGTGGTAAGGCTCATTCTGCAAACTCATGGAAGGGGACAGAGTCCACCAGATGGAAAGGCAGCAGCTGCAAAGCTAGCAATTTGGCCAAGCTGGCATTTAGGCGCTGAGCATGTGGATGGATATGACAGTATTTTTTTTTCCATTGCAGCAGCTGTGGCAGCGAAATTTGACTTCTGAAATCTGCAGCTGGTGGGCTGCTGGCAGATTCGGTGGAAGGACATGTGACACCCATTGCTATACCATCATCCCTGTCAGTGGAGGTTGATGACATGGCATGATGTATAGTGGGGGTAGAGATGACAGATGAAGAGTGAGTCCTTTCTATGGTGCTGTTGCCAACAGGCTGCGTGGCAGGTGGCCAGATGTCTCTTCAAGCATGAGGTACCCAAGCAGCTCATGTTTTTGCCACGCTTGAGCCTCTTGAGACACAGGTTGCAAATAGCAATGCTGAAAAACTCCCAGACAGCTGAGTTCCTGGAAGTGTGCCATGAGACAACAGTGCCCTGCATCAATGCAGTTCTGCCTTCTCATGCAATGGCCTGGCTGCTTATCCGGCTGCCCCTGGAGGACATCGTGCCTCGTTGGGGTTGTGCCTCCTCCTTACTTTCCTCTTCTGTTCGATCAGGCACCCAAGTAGAGTCAGTGACCTCATCATCATCACCCCCTCTGTCCTCATCACAGGAGCCAACCTGGCAGTATGCTGCAGCTGAGGGAACATGAGTGCCAGTTTGTTGTGCATCATTAGCAGCCCCACCCTCTAGGCTGATGTTACTCCCTTCCTCAATTTCAGAGCCAGCATCAGACCATTGTAATTGCTGCGCATCCTCCAGCAGCATGTCACTGACGGTGTGTTGAAACAATTCAGCTGACTCCTCCATGCATGATGGTGAGGCTACAGCTGGAGTAGCTGTGGACAAGGAGGCAGAATAGGCCGATTTTGCAGCTGCGGTGGACTAAGAACCAGTATGAGCCTGGGTGGCAGAAGATGAGGAGGATGGCTTTGTTATCCAATTCACCAACACTTCTGTATGTTCTTGCTGAATAAGACGGCCAGCACCAGATAGAAAGGACAAGCGTGCCCTGCCTACAGAGGATGTACTATGTCCACGACCACGACTTTGGCCCGCGGACACAGAGGCTGCTCGCTCTCTTATTGCTGCATGAGAGCGTCTGCCTGTTCTTTTTGGCCTACTTGACATGATGTTTATTGTAATAGACTGCAATAATCAACTGTTAAAATCAACTGTTATAATCAAATGCTATAATAAACCAGTATGACTGACTGCTATAGTTCAGAACGCTGTATAGAACTCAGATATACAACTCTGATGTAGAACGCTGTATACATCTCATATATAGAATGCTGTATATAACTCTGATATAGAATGCTGTATACAACTCAGATATAAAATGCTGTATACAACTCTGATAGCTGTATACAACTCTGATATAGAACGCTGTATAGAACTGTGATATAGAACGCTGTATACAACTCAGATATAGAACGCTGTAAAGAACTGTGATATAGAATGCTGTATACAACTCTGATATAGAACTCTGATATAGAACTCTGATATAGAACTCTGCTGTAGAACTCTGATTTAGAACTTTGCTATAGAACTCTGATATAGAACTCTGATAAAGAACTCTGATACAAAACTCTGCTATAGATTCTCTCTCTTTTCACTCCTGCAACACACTAGGGCTGTGGTGTAAGCAGTCTTATATAGTGTGCTGCTGGGACTTAGCTATGAGCCATGATTGGGCAAATTCATCATGAGTTTGCCTAATCATGGCTCTAACAGAGTACTGAGCCCTAAATGGGAAAAGCCTTTACCCAATTAGAGCTTCAAAAGGCGCATTGCGTAGTGGGATGTAGCGCGGTCGAACAGACCGCGAACATCCCACAAAGTTCGTGTGTTCGGCGAACACACAAACTAGCGATGTTCGAGTCAAACTCATGTTTGAAAGACTTACAAAATAGCTCAATGGGAACCACAGTTGTTGCTGTATTCATAACAGGTAGAGAGAGACCAATCCCAAAACCTCAAAGAGTTCTGATCCAGTATTTGCAACAATTGCAAGTGCGAATTTGCTCACTTGACTCCGATCAATTCCTAATTATCTCTCTAATGTAGCTGGTATTATTCTGAGTCCCTATTTAAAAATGTCCACTCTATTCCTGTTCTAGTGAGAACCCAAAATGTTGTACTTTCCCTCACTTTCAGTCTCAATGACAATTGTCATCAGGTCAAATGGTAAGAGTACATTTCCATAGCAGGGATTTTATTATCTATTACATAGATGATTTTGTTATCACAGCAGTGTTTTCTCTGAACTTTGTCCCTCCTGACAACATTATAGCATTATGAATGGTATATACTGCACACAGAGAAATCTGTTTAACAAAAATTAAATGGCCAGCAGACTTAAAGTGTATTTCCACTTTTGCAGTCAAATTCGAGAAACCCCTCTTTATGTGTGTTATGTGTTCCCATTCACACAGCACAATAAACAATAATTTATAAAAAACATATTTCTTACATTTTAGATGCTTTGTTGCAGCATGCAACATGGCTGGTTGTAGGTTTTTTCTAAGAACCATCACAGTTATCTGAACTCTGATATAGAACTCTGATATAGAACTCTGCTGTAGAACTCTGATTTAGAACTTTGCTATAGAACTCTGATATAGAACTCTGATAAAGAACTCTGATACAAAACTCTGCTATAGATTCTCTCTCTTTTCACTCCTGCAACACACTAGGGCTGTGGTGTAAGCAGTCTTATATAGTGTGCTGCTGGGACTTAGCTATGAGCCATGATTGGGCAAATTCATCATGAGTTTGCCTAATCATGGCTCTAACAGAGTACTGAGCCCTAAATGGGAAAAGCCTTTACCCAATTAGAGCTTCAAAAGGCGCATTGCGTAGTGGGATGTAGCGCGGTCGAACAGACCGCGAACATCCCACAAAGTTCGTGTGTTCGGCGAACACACAAACTAGCGATGTTCGAGTCAAACTCATGTTTGAAAGACTTACAAAATAGCTCAATGGGAACCACAGTTGTTGCTGTATTCATAACAGGTAGAGAGAGACCAATCCCAAAACCTCAAAGAGTTCTGATCCAGTATTTGCAACAATTGCAAGTGCGAATTTGCTCACTTGACTCCGATCAATTCCTAATTATCTCTCTAATGTAGCTGGTATTATTCTGAGTCCCTATTTAAAAATGTCCACTCTATTCCTGTTCTAGTGAGAACCCAAAATGTTGTACTTTCCCTCACTTTCAGTCTCAATGACAATTGTCATCAGGTCAAATGGTAAGAGTACATTTCCATAGCAGGGATTTTATTATCTATTACATAGATGATTTTGTTATCACAGCAGTGTTTTCTCTGAACTTTGTCCCTCCTGACAACATTATAGCATTATGAATGGTATATACTGCACACAGAGAAATCTGTTTAACAAAAATTAAATGGCCAGCAGACTTAAAGTGTATTTCCACTTTTGCAGTCAAATTCGAGAAACCCCTCTTTATGTGTGTTATGTGTTCCCATTCACACAGCACAATAAACAATAATTTATAAAAAACATATTTCTTACATTTTAGATGCTTTGTTGCAGCATGCAACATGGCTGGTTGTAGGTTTTTTCTAAGAACCATCACAGTTATCTGAAGACTGAAATGTGACGATTGTGTTTCTCTCATTAACTTCATTACCATACAATGCAAACCCCTGGTTCCTCACAAGCCCTCCAAATATTAGAAAGAAGGAGAACCCAAGTAGAAATGGTAACCTTTAAGAGGGCAAGAAACCCTAACCCAATTAAAAGCAATTGTACTGTGCTGGCAGATTTAATTATCAGTCATAAGTTATTTTTGGACACTGTCTATCCTAACAAAGAGTTAAAGGCTTTGAGGCATTGTGTGTTAATGAGAGGAAGATCAGTTTGTCCCTGGGTCTCACCATCTACTTTCACTTTAAAACTGCTCAGAGTAGCTTGGAATCTGTGCAAAAGCCTTCACCAAAGAAACAGCTAAAAGGTCAAAAAACATATTTTTTTGTATATGTTTAGCTATGATGTGTGAATAGGAACACATTGAAAAAATAGTAGGGTTTTTTCAAATTTGGCTGCAAAAGTGTAACTACACTTCAAAGTGTATCAGAGGTGGGCAGTTACTAGCTGGGGAATACATCATGTTGGCTGATGGACTTGAATAAACTACTTGCATGGTGAGGCTAGCATTGTGTGGCATTTTTCCTGGACAGTGTGATTATGCTGTCGTTGGCAGCATTTGCTCCGAATTCTCGCCATACCCATACAATAGAGCTTGGGGTGGAATTAAACATTGACATTTTTCTGCATCTTTGTGGACTTCTGGTGTGTTGCTGTGCCTTTAAGAAGGATGGGACCTCCTCCTGGACTCTTAATTTATGTATTTATTTATTGCTATATATCTCCCAGGTTGTCAAGCCAAGATAGTTTATAGTTAAAGACCACACTTTGCAGAGGTGTCTCAATGCAGAAATATGGCTTCACGTGTATTTGTACATTTATGCACTAAAAGCTATGTTTTTAACCCAAAGGTTAAAAATGTCAACACTGAAAGGGAATGTCTAGATAATCACCTGGACAATATGCAAGATCAAAGTGAATCTACTAATGTGGCTACATATTTAATAAGGCATATCTTGCTTGTAATGCAGTGGGCCAACTTTCACAAACCCCCCTTTATCCCCTTCACCATTATCAATGTTTGTATCACTTGCCCCCTCCCTTTTAGATTGTAAGCTCTCATGGGCAGGACCCTCCTTGCCATATTGTCTTGATTTGTATTGTAACTGTAATGTCTTCCTTATATTGTAAAGCACTGCTCAAACTGTTGGCGCTATCTAAATCCTGAATAATAATAATGAGGGGCAGCTTAGGATGGCAGTCATATACCTATAGTATTGCTTTGTATATATATTTATGTACTAAATCTGTCTGATTAGTTAACATATATACAGTATATAAGTATGTAAAAAGATGGAAAACCAATATCCACTTGCCAAACATAATGTTTCACTGAAATCGGTTCCAGAAGCATTGAGCCAGTCTGATTTTAAAGTGTACGGCAAGCCAACATTTTTTATTTTAGTTTTGAATAAGGTGGAGAATGATCGGAACCCCGTCTGATTTCTGTCACAATCTGGAGCTCTGTCAGAGAACGTTATTCTAATTCTTTTTGTCTTACTGCGTATGGTTTTATCATACAAGAAGTGAGAAAAAACAGGGATACATATAAATACAAATCTGACAGGGCTTTTAGCCTTCCCCTACTTTACTATTTCAGTCCTTGTTGCTGTTGGGGAGTCCTTCACTTCCTGTCTGGTAAACAGTGGCGACTCTAGGAACAATATATAGGGGGGGCACATAAGATACCACAGTCACAAGTGGGGGGCACTAATAATTTTCACCACTAAATCATACCTGTCACTGTCATTAAAATGGGTCTGTCATCCACACCGCACATTACTATGTTTTGTTGCTGTAGAGCAGTGGTTCTCAACCTTTCTAGGGCCGGGACCCCTTGGTAACATTTGTTGTGGTGACCCCCAAGTTGTGGTGACCCCCAACTGTAAAATTTAGGGATGACGCGGCTGCTGCAGCGACATCTGGCGGCGTGGCGGGAGAACTAACACTGCTGCGCTAGAAGAGGGATGAGGAGGACTCTCATCTTATTATTGTTTATTTTTTATCATTTTCTTATTTTTTTATAATTTGTTTCTTATTTCTTTTTAATCGCTTTTTTATTCTTTAAATTATTTTCTTTTTATTTCTTTAATAGTTTTTGTATCTATTTTTTTTCCCACTTAACTTCATTGCTATCACAAAGAGGTAACAAGCCCCTCCGTAATAGCAATTGGAGGTGACAGGTTCTCTTTATTGACCCTGTCACCTCCAATACAGGAGTCCTAGCACAGCACTGTGCTGGAACTTCTGTGACAGGTGAGAGGGGAAGACTGCTATCCCCTCTCACTGTGCACACAGAGCGGCAGGTTTACTTTTAACCCTGTCGAAAAAAAAATAAATAACTTTCTCCTGGAAAGGTTTAGTCTGCTCGACGAGAACGTTTTTTTTCTTTTCTGACTGAAAAAAAAGAGCAGAGAAAGCGCTTCTCTCCTGGGTGGCCGGAAGCCGCTAGGCGACCCCTGGCAAATAGTCATTCGACCCCCGAAGGCGTCCCGACCCCCAGGTTGAGAACCATTGCTGTATGCTGTAGAGCTTTGTGATACACATGATCCAGGCACAGTGTGAGGGATGGAGTGCCCCAGACTTAAAGGAAGACCGGCAGCTCTATAGCCTGCCAATTGTATGTATGTGCCCCCTCGAGTGCTGCCGCTGCCGTCCCCACCTCCTGACCCCCTCACCTTCAACCCCGGGCTCCGCTAGTCCATCTGCAGCTCGGGAGGACATCAGGAGGTTATATGGGAGGGAGGAGATCCGCCACTGTTAGCGGGGGGCACACGGGGGGGCAAGGAGGAACCTAGGGGGGGAAATTGCCCCCCCCTTGCCCCCCTGTAGCGACGCCACTGCTGGTAAAACTGTTGTCAGCAGGACAGAAAGTGAGAGGTAAACGTTTTAACAGAGCCCCAGACAGCAGTGGAAACCCATGAGGGGTTCTAACCCTTCTTCACTCTATCCAAAGCTTAAAAAAATAAATTTTTTGCTTAAAATAAAGATTAAGTAACCTGGGGCCTGAGAATGAGACATGCATTGAGTGCAGCATTTTGTGAAATAAACTCTTTCAGGCCTGTACCATTATAATTTAGTTTGATCTTTTCATTTTATAAAGTTTACCAGATACCTGACCTAACAATGTGCTGTATTCCTGGTCTTTCTGCCAGATGGCAGTAATACCGGCAATGCCTTCTTTGACTTTGTATATTTTTTGAATCCTGTTTGTACTTTATAAACTATACAGCCCTGTGTAAAATACTGTGTGCTGTAAAAACAAACAAACAATAACAAAAATGTATAACTCTGCTACATATTAAATCAGTTGAGCCAACAAAGAATTTCAAATGGCATTGTGTGCACTACTGGCTCACATAACATTCCATTATTCTCTAGCTTGTTCCACATGAACTGCATAACTCATAAGGACAGGGATTATGGGGATAATATTGTACATACTAATAGGACATGCTTAATCACAAACAAATAATAATTTCTTTGTAGGGTTTCAGGAAATGAGAGGAAATAATATAGGTTAAAAAATGGTTCTGAGGAAATTTGTCTTTTGAAGACGAGGAATGATTATGTTCTCAGACTGACTTTAAGAAAATGATTAGCCCATTGTGTTTTCAATGGCTTTTAAAGCTTTAAGCACTAAAATACCCAAACTTGAACTTTAAGTAAGAACATTTACCGACCAAGTTGCAAAGTTATATTACATACCTTTCATTTTGTGCAGAATACTACTTCCATATCAGTGTGAAAATCAGTGGTCAATTTAATTCCACTACAAAATACATTTTTACTTGGCTATGTTTGCTAAGTTAAATAAGCCAGTACATTGCTTGTGTGCACTCAGACATGGATTTAATAAAGCATTGACAATGCTCTTATGATTTGAAGAACCTAAAGCGATTCTGACACTAGAATAAAAGTGCCCATAAAGAAAGATAGTAAATACCTGTCCTAATGCCCATGCTGCTAAACGCTGCTGTAATGAAGGGAAATTGTCCCCCCAAATCTCTTCACAAACCGACACTTTGGGCAGTGTAGATCTTCTGTTCTCCTACTGCACTCACTGGTTCCTCCCACCGACCCCTACATCACTACAAAACACAGTAGCAACAATGCGACCAGCAAGAATCAATTAACACAATAGGGGAGAACAGACAGGGTACTATTTATCTGTATTATAGTGGCATTCTGCAGTGCGGTTAGTGGAATAGCTAAGTATTTACTATCTTGGTACAGGTAACTCTTTTATAGGCACTATTATTTTAGTAACAGACTCACTTTAAATGAAAAACTGCCTGGTCTGGAAAAGCGTGTGTGTGGTCTTACCGTAATAGAATTATTTATTGAAACGTTATTAAATATACCAACAGAATAACTTAATATTTTTTACCTTTAGCCCTTGCTTATTTTTGCAGACTGCTACCGGCATAATTTATAGTGGAAGGCAGGTCAAATGTAAATGTTTTACCAGCTGGATTGCTCCTTTTTACTTAACAAAAGTTTCACTTTTAACATTGCAAGATCCTGTTAGGTATATATCTTTACACCTGACCTCTCAGGTCTGTCTGAAGATCCTAGAGCCTAACAATCACATGCTCTGAAGATTGTGCATAAACATGCATTGGCTTAAATTGCATGCTTATGCGCTGATCAGGCTTGATGTTAATTTATAATATTTATGATAAATATCTTTTTTCTGGTCTAGGTAACAACTCAAATTAGATACAAGCAATTTCTGGCTTCTTGAATGATGAGTGACATCTTGTCCAATTACCTCTTATAAATACCTCAATTTAAATAATCATTTTGTTTAACAGAAGTTTTTAAGACTGAGAGAAATCATTTGAATTACCCCACACGTAGTTATGACAACTGGCGGGAATTCACAAGTAAGATGAAAATCCTAATGGCATGTGTTCATTTTATACAACTAAATCAAACACTGTTAGCTATCAAGATATTTAAAAGAAAGAATGCTATCAGCAATAAAGACAAATATTAATCCGAGAGGCTTATTAGATGACTCACAGAACTAACTTTCATTGTTGTCTGTATAACCTTTGGCTAAAGCTGTCTTTTTACTCTTGCTTTGCTAGTGCCTCTAGGTTCCATGTGTTTTTAGGTCATCAGTGGAAAGTTAGAAGATTTAACGAAATTGTGCTGAGTTTTTTGTTTTCCAATGTATGAAAATACTGCTAACTTAATTTGAAGTATGATATCTCCATGGTTGGACAGCAGGCACAGCTCTACTTCTAGGTCCAGTATTAATGACTCCAGCTTTCAAAAATCAGCCTTGTAGCCTTTTCCATTCATGCAATACAGAACAAGAACAAAATACCCCAAATCCAAAATTTGTATATACAGCTCTAATCAACAGAAAAAAGATGTACACGAAAAGAGTGGATCATATTTCAAAGATTTCTGCAAATTTCCTCATCTTAAATGCTGGGAATGCATAATCTGTTAAAAAACACTAACAGCATTTACTAAATTTGTCCTTTCAATGCTTACATTAAAATGATGGATAAATACGGCGAAAACCAACAGCTGGTCAATAACTTTTATTTACTTGGAATAAATATAATATACACACACTGCTTACTAGAAGGTGTGGGAGGTCTTGTTAGAGATGTCCAAATATGGTAAATCACACAATTTCAAATATAAAATAAAGACTTGTGCATGAATTTGGCTACAAAGCTTTCATTAAAATGTTTCTAATTCATTGTTTTTGTGCCAAAAAACAGACTTTTTTAAAACAGGGATGTTCTCCATTCACAAATGTATTTCATAAATATTTTAATTCTGTAAGATGGATAATAGACAAATCAAACTTATTTGGAAAGATATCAGTCAGTGAAAGTGTTTCGAAATCTGGAGAAAAGATTCCTGCTGGTGTTTTTCTGATGCTAGAAAGAGTAATTCAACACACAATTATTTCATGTGGCCATTCAGTATTATTCATTGTTATTTATGCATTAATGACAGTGAGAACTTATTTCTCAGTGACTCTTTTCTTCCTTACCATTAAAGTGTATGCGAGTCCTATCAAAGAACTTCTCTTATTTCCTCATTCTTCATCAGTAAAATATACCATTAAAATCATTTTTAATTCCCCCCTTTTTCTGGTGGTGGGAAATCAGTCCTTTGTTCTAGGCTTGGATGACGTCCCTTTCCGGTCCCTCTTGCAGGCTAATTGTTTCAGGGCCATGCACTTTCTCCGAGATGGTACTTGGCCCTCCAGGAGTCTTCTTTTCTCAGATCCCAAGACATCTGGGTTGGGTTTTTGGTAAGCTATTAAACTATCCCATTTCATCTGTTCTTTGCCATCTGTTGATGCTTTCACTCGCCAACTTACGGTCTTTTAAAAGGAATGTGCCCAAACTGGCCTTCTTGGTCATGCAGTTTCTTTCATATACTCCTTGTTGACTACCCTGATTTTGTCCCGGATTATTTACAAAAGTGGGAGTGGGATCTTAATGTTCAGTTTTCCCAGGACCAGATAGCCAAATTACTCCATTTCACTGTTAAATCCTCAATACATATGTGTTTCCAGGAATCTGACTTTAAGCTGTTAACCAGATGGAACTTCTCAGGTTCTAAAATCCATGCTTCCCTCTGTTCTGAATTGTTGTTGGCAGTGCAATGCATCACCAGGGGATCTTTTGGTCTTGTCTCAAGGTGGTTCTTTTTGATCTTCTGTTAAGTCTTTACTTAGCAAATTCACAGATAGGGAGATCCCGTGGGATCCGGCCTCCTTCCTCCTTCACTATAACTTCTTTCACAGGCGATCCTGTCAGAAATCTATTCTTCTGCACCTCCTGAATGTAGCTAAGTTCTATATTGCTGAACTGTGGAAGACAGACAGAGCACCCACGGTGTGCAGGTGGCTTCATAGAGTCAGTGAGTTGGAGCGCATGGAGGATCTGGTCTCATCTAGTCAGGGTATACATGAAAAAACTGTAGGACATGGTTCTACTGGACCGAATTTTCTCTTACATCGGAGTTCTCCTCTTTGCTACAGGATGCTCCAGATTGATGCCTTGGCTAGTTTTCTCTGTGTATTTGGTGCCCGGGGTTGAACTATTGTCTAATGGTGTTCATCTCCCAACTGTCTGTGTTCTTTTCTGTTTGTCTGCTTCTCCTTCTCCCCTTGTATGCTTCCCTAGTGTGGCGCATATACATGGTTTGCAACCTGAGCTTTGAGTTGCCCTTGAGGTGTCCACCTCTATTACTGTTCCCACCAATTTGATTTCCACGGTTGAGAGTCTTTCAGTATGGGCACGGCATTTCTGGGTGTTTTGTAATGAGAAATATCTGACCTAGCCCCTGGCCCCTTTAACTCTCTTGTACTCCTCAGTGGCGGACCTAGGGAACAAAGGGCCCTGGTGCAAGATTATTTTTGCCCCCCCCCCAAAAAAAAAACCCCCACAAACCCCCCTAACCCATATCCCATTTAGCAACCACAAAAAAAGTTGGAAAAATGGCATTGCTGTATAAAGCACTGCTGAGATTTTTTAGTCCTCTATAGAGGGTGCCATTCTGCATTGCTGCAATGCAAAATGGGGCCTGCTATATAGAACTACAAATACCAAAAATTACTTTATACAGCAATGCCATCAATTGGGCTACAAAAAATAATGATTTTATTTATTAACTTACCTTCACCTCCTCTGGCTGTTTCCTGGTGGGGCCGCCGAAAACTGTGGAGGGAGCCAGGAATAAAAAAAGTCTGCAGGCACTGCAGGGGGCAGCCCTGAGCCTCTGCCGTGAGGACCTAGCAGACAGCCGCCTGAGTACACAGGCACGCTGAGATGGACATACACAGGGGAGGTGCTGAGATGGACACACACACAGGGGGCCCGTCAGCCAATGTGATCAGAGATGGGGGGGCCCGCCGCATACCGATCCGATGGTAACAGGCGGCCGGACACCAACGGGCCCCCCATCTCTGCCCCGGGGGCTGTGTTTGAATGGATACTGGGCCCCCCTCCCCTGTAGGCTCAGGCCCCGCACTGGCCGTAGTTCCGCCACTTCTCCTATTTGTTTTTACTGCACTTATACAGTTTCCAGGGCTATATTTTACATTAATCTTGGAGGGGGTGATTAATTTCAAAGACTCCTGCTACCTTGTGTTTTTTTAAAAAAATTAAAAAATGTATTGCTTAATGATGCTTGTTGTTATATACATTTTTTGATTGTCCCCTCCTGTTTCCTTTGTTGCATTGTCTGTTGTATTATAAAATCTCTAAATAAAGAATATATTTTAGAAAAAAGCATTCTTGATATCTGTTCATTAAGTGCAAAAAATATCAGTTGATCTGGTCTGAAATTCAAGAAATTCAGAGCTGTCCTGTGTCCTGTTTACTCTTTCCTTTTTATTTCCAGAAACGTAATTAGTCCCCACCCCACTTATCATAGACTACAAAACACTTATTCTCTATTTGCAAAGATGAAAAGGGGAGGAATTCAGTAGTTTAGCAAAAGACAACTAGGCAGGGCTTACACAATTTCTTGCAAATTTTAGCCCACAAAATCCTGAGTGTTGTCAGCACCCAACAGGGAATTAAGAGCTGATATCAGCGAGCA
The DNA here is from genome assembly GCF_000935625.1 of Nanorana parkeri. Classification (NCBI taxonomy): domain Eukaryota; kingdom Metazoa; phylum Chordata; class Amphibia; order Anura; family Dicroglossidae; genus Nanorana; species Nanorana parkeri. The sequence continues at coordinate 727,407 of NW_017306808.1, forward strand.
TTTTTCTGTACTTGCAAGAACTTTAAAGGAACTTTAGAGGAATAACATATGGGGAAATGTACATGAAATGCAGAAGATATACTGCATCTAACAAAATATGTGGCATGTGTAATGAGCTAGTGCAAATGGTTGATTTTGCCACACTATGTAGTGGGAGGGACTTAAAGAAGCATGCTTTAATAGAACTTGCACATATTAGCTGCATATATGGAAACCATATTCCACTGTCCTTGTACCCACAAAATAAGCTTTAATTATTGAAAAAAAGTCTCCCAGGCACACAAACCTAATCAAAATAATTTTTAAAGAATTACACTTTTCCATTATATAACAATGGACATTTTAAATATCAAAATAAATGTACATATAACATAATATCAGTGGTAACAAAGTAAATAAAAAATGTGAAACACTCCAAAGAAGGGGGTTAACACTGTGCCTTAAAACAATGTGTCCAAATACACTGATAATGTCCTTTGATCCCTGAAACCCAAATACTTGTGATCTTCTGTGCAAGTAATAAACACACACAGGTGCACCCAATTGTCGCTCGTTAGCGTGCACGCTTTCACTGGTCCTTGTGTGCCTTGCGTTCTGTTCCTGCATTCCTGATATCCTGTGTTTGAACCCGGCTTGTGACCTTTGGCTACGCCTCCTCCTTCTGATTTGGCACCTTGACTCTCAGCTATTCCTTGTATGACCCTGGCTTATGACTCCTGACTCTGCTCCTGATCAGTGATTTGGCACTTCAAGATTCTGCTTCTCGTGTATGACCCCAGCTTTGAACCTGACGTTGCTCCTGACCTGCCACTTAGTGCATCGGTCCACCAGAACTTTGAGCCACTTCACCCAGCCAGTGCTTCACCAGCCCCACACTTGCCTGATCTGGTTCCTAGAGATCCCAGTGTCATCCTGGTCCTGCAGACTCACCAGCTGGTCCAACACACTTAAGCACCTCTGTGAAAACCAATCAGCCCCCAGTACCTATGCCTGTGCCTCTCCCTTTCCTTACATATCATGTCACCACCTCCAGAAGTGTGGAATGAGAGATGCATGGGTATACCCCTTCTCATTTGTGTCTCCATTCAGGTACGTGATAGTGTGCTGCTGCTTATAGTATGTAATCTATAAAATTGGCTGTTTCCAATAAAGGACTATGTGAGTAGTTTATAATGTATATTTAATAAAGTTTTAAAATTATATTATGCTATATGCCATTCATTTTTCTTCTGAATATTACACTGTGTGGATGAACTAAGAGACATCATTACCTCATTGGAGGGACACATCACCACCCTTAAGAGAAGGTGAAGCATGTTAGACCATACTAAAATATTTTAGTGATAGTCATGTTTATAAGGTGAGCTGGAGAGCATTTTGTGTGTGGACACATATTTCACATTGGAGGAATATCCAGCAGCACCCCCGATGGTTTCATCTGACAATTGGGTGCACCTGTGTGTGTTTTTAACTTGCGCAGAAGTATTTGTGCAATTTGAGTTTCAAGGGATCAAAGGACATTACCAGAGTATTTGGACACATTGTTGTAAGACACACTGTTATCCCCCCTTCTTTTTGGAGTGTTTCACATTGTGGATTCACTTTGTTACCACTTATATGTACATGTATTTTTTATATGTAACATTTCCATTGTTATATAGCGCTGTATTATAAGAAGATAATTAGCTATATTGGAGTGTTTTTGCACTCGTTTTTTTTAGTTTTCAATAGCAGAGGGTTCTTTATATTGTTTTCCATGATATATGTGTTTTGCACACAGAATATAGAACTAGCATTTTGTCTGAACCTAACTGAGAAGAGCTTGATTTAAATAATCAGGGACTACTTAGCAACCAAGAAATCAGAGGCAATTTTGAAGATAAAGAGTAAAGTGTGTTGAGTTATTGTTTGCCAGTGTATGAAAATACTGCTAACTAACATAAAGGAGCTAAAGCAGAGCTGTTGCCCTAAGCAAATTCCTTGTTAAATTGGAAGGATGATATCTACAAGGTTGTTATGGACAACTACTTCTATGTATGGTATTCATTGCTCCAGCTTTCATAAATCAACCTTGTAGCTTTTTGGATTTAGCCAATAAAGCACAAGAACAAAAGACCCAAAATCTAATGTCTGTATACAGCTCTAAGTAGCAGAAAAAACCCTGAAAGGGTGATTAATGTCATTGGCCTGTTTCTGGGTTATACATAGTTAATGTCTGAGCAAGCAACATTGTGTTTTTCAGTACATTCCACAGAAACCAGTCTGAGATGTTTCTAAAATGTTAGTCTTTGCAAATTGTATCTCTTATCTCAGTTTGTGTCTTTTGATTGTTTACTTTTCAAATCCCCCCAAAGGTTGTCTCATGATCCTTACTATCATGATTAGTTTTGGCTTTTTGTATACGTGCATTAATTTAATTGGTTTTTGCTCCACAATCCCCCTTTTAGTTTCACATATAACCTTTAGTTTCTAACAATAAACCTTTGAATATGGAGTGAATACACAATTTGGTGTGACTCTTTATTCCCAAGTACTTGTCTGAAGCTGGAAGCACGATCAAATCCTGGGGAACTCTAAAACTGGAACCCTGCGGGTGTGGCTATACGCAGTATGTGAGCGGACGCATGTCTGTGAGCTCCGGAGCATCATCCTGATCGAATCCACCTTACTAACTGTCACGTACCTGGTTAGAGACTGAATGCGTGAGGGGGCCTCCCTTGCACCCTGTGTCCCAAGGACTCTGGAGTTGGTGACAGATTCCAAGTAGACAGCGAGTAGCACGGGTGCCAGTGGTGATTACACCATACAAGCTGGAGTCCAGGTGCTGGGTGCAGAGCAGAGCAGGATCCGTAATCAGGGTTAAAATAGCCAAGGTCATACAAATCGGGCAGGTAAGGTGCAAAAGAGATGAGGCAGAGGCAAGGTCCAGTAAACGATCCTTAGTCAAGCGCAGGCAGCAATCAAGAACGTCACGATCAATCCGGGCCAGTAGTCAGGCAATACAAGACAGAAGAACACAGGTACACGGGGGATCTGAAAGACAATCCAGCAATTAGGAGACAGGCAGGCTTGGTTGAAATAGTGTGATCCATTAGTGCACTGTGTCACTTCCTGTGTGCCGTTTGTTGCGCTTTTTCGCAGCCGTTGCATGTTGCATGCGCGCAAGTGCCAGTTTTCCAATGGTATGAAAAACGGGACCCAGCGCATGCGCAATAACAGATGTTCTCTGACAGTAACCCCCCAAAAGGGTAACTGGGCACAGCAATCATGAAACTTTTGAAAAAACTGCTGATTAACTTGGGAGTGTAAATGTTGGACTCAGGCTCCCATAAATTTTCTTTGAGACCATAACCCTTCCATTTAATCAAATACTGCCGGGGGCCTGACCCCTCTCCCGACAATCCAAGACCGCCTCAACCTCATGCTCCTCAACCCCATCCACAATAGAAGGAGCCGGAGGAGCCGGAGAGCCGGAGGAGGCATGGAACACAGGGTAGATCCGGTAAGAAGCAGGCAACTTAAACTCGCACTACAGGATTAATCCTCACAACAGAAAACGGCCCTATAAACTTGGGGGACAACTTTTTAGAAGCCCATCCCGTCCCTTGGGTGGGACGGGATGGGCAAAGGGTGCAGCAAGCCCCAGGACTTCATCTTCTCTGATTTCTTCTTGACAAAGACTCTGCAAGACCTCACATAGGACTGGCAATTGACCTTCAGGGTAGGCCACCAGAAGGATCTCTGCAGTAGTTTCAAGGTCAACTCCAAAATGTCCCGCCAATGGGTGGTCATGGCAAATCTTAAAAACCTGTATACGTAATTGCGGAGGTACAAACAAAGCATGATTAAGAAAAAATAGTCCTTTCTTCTCCTGTAGGACCACCCCTGTGGGTAAGACATCGGCTGAGGATGCCAGCCTCAGTTTGGAAACCATGCTGTTGGCCATCAAGAAAAAACTGTGGGAAGGAAGAATGGTATCCACGGAGCCTGGATCTTCGGACAGGGGGTGCATTCTAAACAGAGCATCAGGTTCGACATTCTTAGACTCCGGGTGATAGGCGATGTGCCGGGTGAACTTGGAGAAGAACAACACCCATCTAGCTTGCCTAGGTTTCAAGCATTTAGCTGTGGACAGGTATTCGAGATTTCTGTGGTCAGTGAAAACAAGTACTGGGTGAGCAGCCCCTTCCAGAAAATAGTGCCATTCCTCTAAGGCCAATTTTATTGCCAGGAGTTCCCGATCTCCTACTTCGTAGTTTCTCTCTGCCGAGGACATTCTCTTAGAGAAGAAATACACAGGGTGAAGCAGAGCCTTGACCCCCTGACGCTGGGAAAGGATTGCCCCTACAGCATTCCCAGAGGCATCTACTTCCAGCACAAAGGTATCACGTACCTGACTGGAGACTCAGCTGAGAAGGGGGCTGCCTGTGCACCTCTTTGTTCCACACCTCTGGAAGTAGTGACAGGGGATGTAAGGATAGAGCAGATACTGGTGGCTGGACGGTTCTTGAGGAGGTGCTTGAGTGCGTTGGACCAGCTGGTGAATCGGCAGGACCGAAATGACACCGGGACCTCTTGAAACCAGAGCAGGCAATGGATATGAGGCCAACGGAGCACTGGCAGGATGTCGTTGCTCAGGATGCTGATGGAGCGATCCACCAAGTGGCATACCAAGAGGGAAGTTAGGTTCAAGCCGAGGTCATACACAGGGAGCCGTATCTTGAGGTGCCGAATCACAGATCAGGAGCATGGTCAGGAAACATAAGCCAGGGCCATACACAGGAGATCAGTGAGCAGAGGTACTGAATCAGGAGGAGGAGGTGGAGTCAACTGGTCACAAGTCAGATTCATACAGAGGCAAGTAGATGGAGAGACCCTCCGCACTCCTCACAGCAGTCCTGGCCAGATATGAAAAAAATGGTGCTCGCAGTGATGAGATACCACGGATGGCGCCGTGCAAACACAGGAAAGTCAGGAAATCACCAGCACTCAGTAGTAAAGATAAATATGTCCCTTTTTTTGGACAGAAAGCGTCACAGACATCCAAATAAACCGACGTTTCGGGACCGCGCAGGGTCCCTTCCTCAAGGCAGAAAGATGTGACAATATGGTAACAATCAAACACCACATATATACCCCATGTAGTTAATTAATGATTGAAAAACACACCCTCAGTGATGTCATAGGGGCGGCAAATAAGCCATCTTTAAAGGTCAAAAGAATTAAAAAACGAACAAACAAACTACAAATTAAATACATGAATAGAAAATCGTACCAGCAATCAGGGGATCCAGATCGATGCTGTGGCTGCATAGTGGTCAACATGATCGCCACCTAGGTACAAACTCATAAAACGATAGCCACAAAATCATAAAGACATGCAGATTTGAATCACTATAAAGCGCCGGCGCAGAAGCTATCCGTCATAGGTTGCTAAGGAAACAAAAGGACACAATTCTCGAGTGTCTCACGGCGCAAGCGCCAGGACTGCACGCCTGAGATGGTGTGTCAGAAACGAAAGCTTCCTAGATTGTTATGGAGACAGGGAGATCAGTCTCTCAGTCGATGAATGCGGATGCGCCGGGATTGAATATAAATGCTTTATTTCAAAAGACAGCGGCAAACGGCCAATATGTAGGCACAACGTTCGGCACTCCCAGATCAAAAAAACAGCAACATCACCAGGAAGATGAAATAAGCAGCTCTCGAGTGTCTCACGGCGCAGGCGCCAGGATTGTACATCGCAAGTGTTGTGTCAGGAGCAAAAGATTCCTGAATTGCTATGGAGACAAGGAGGTCGGTCTCTCAGCAATAAAGGACGCATGCGCCGGGGCTAAGCATAGATACTGTCATTCAAACGATAGTGAAAGACGACCAGTATAGCCAGTATGCAGGCACAGCAATCAGTATTCCTGGATAGAAAAAGAAGAAAAAGGATAAATGAAAAACGCACAAGACAAGGGTGCACACCATAAAATTACAAATATAACACATATAGAGCCAAAAACAGGAAAAAGGAAGGAGGATAAAGCACCGAGGGAATAACATTGAAAACACAAATAAATTGAGAGCTGCGCCAGTCAGAAACGGAGAGCAATAGACCCATGGAACTGGGATATATTATTTAAAGAATTTTTTTTTTTTAATAAATTATTTTATGACTATCCCAACTATATATATATAAGACTAAATATTATGTAGTATAAAGGTACAAAATTGCTTTAATATAATGTCAATAGATAAAAATGGGGCTATTCCTATCAGTGTGCGACTGGTGCATACACTCCAAACATGAAAAAACATAGAAGATATATATAGAGATTGATGCTTATAATAGGGTTAGTCTATCAGATAACAGGATAATGATAGAGTGGTATTAAGTCCCCTTGGTTTAACCGTATTGAGTGTATGGATCCAAAATGCTTAATCTATTATAATCTAATAATAGATTATTCCTATTCCCACCCCTGTAGGGTCTCGGCACATGTTCAATAACCATAGCTTTTATACATTGATTCATACACAGGACGTCAGGATACAAGAACAAGGTAGGGGACAAGTTGAAGACCAATCAGCAACTTGATCATGGCTTCATGCCTGTTTAAATATGATAGTGTGCACACTAATGAGCATGCACCTGTACGCTAAAGAGAGCGTTTCCGCGTGCTCACGTACGCGCGATGTTGCACATAAACATTCCGTGGAATGCATACTTGTTTGCGTGCATGTTTTTGAGCAGGAGTCCATCTGCAGGTAAGTCTCTTACAAACGGCAGGGACGGGTCAGGGTGCTTTAACACTGGAGAAGAAGTGAAAAAAAATGTCAACCTGTCGAAGGCGGCCTGTGCATCGGAGGACCATTGAAAATGGGAGCCATGATTGGTGCAATGATAGGGGATGATGAGGATCCCTTAATGAACTTACAATAAAAATTGGCGAAGCCTATGAGCTGCTGGATGCTTTTACGCTTAACCGGGACTGGCCAGTCTAGAACAGCTGTAACCTTCTGTGGGTTCATGGCAATGCCATAAGTAGACATGATGAGACCAAGGAATTGTATGGCGTCTTTTTTAAATTATATTCACACTTCTCTGCTTTAACGCACAGTTTGTGGGTATGTAAGCGACTAAGGACTTCATTAATATGGATCCGATGTGCCTCGAGAGAAGAAGAAAACACAACAATGTCGTCTAATTATAAACAGATCTGGAAAGTCTCTAAAAATATAATTCACGAAATGTTGGAACAATGCAGGTGCTTTTTCATAGCCCGAATGGCATGACCTCATTGAGTTCTCGATAATCTATACATGGCCAGAGAGAGTGATCCTTCTTTTCAACAAAGAATATTCCCGATCCTGCTGGCGATGTAGAGGGCTGGATGAATCCTTTAGCCAGGTTTTCGTCAATGTATTAGCGAGGAGTTGTAATATGCGGATCCGCCCGCATTCCCGAAGTGGTGTAAGGCTCCGCCCACTCCTCCGATGTCATGCTGTCCGTCCACGCCCACAGGGCGGCGCTCGGCATTGCCCCCTCCAGGGGCGTCGTTCGTCTCCTCACCTGCTGTCCACTTAAGGACTGAGTAGTGAAACGATTGGCATCTCAGTATTGAGTTGAATACAGACGCTGGCCGTTCATGTGTAGCTGTTCCCTCTTGGAGAGCTGATTTTCTGTTGCAATATTTTTATTAGAGTTTTACAGGGGTACAGTAAAATACAATACAATACAGATATTCTGACTCTGCTATGGGGACAATCTCATGGGGGTGAGTAGTAAACATACAGAAGTCATCATATAGGATGGTTGTCAGGTGTGACTCACATTCCCACTCCTCATAGCTTCCCAACCTCTGGGTACCTGGTCGGTTAAGGCTAACTGGATGTCAGTGCCTAAGGGATGACGTAGCCAGAGGTGTTATGGAGAGTCAGGATAAGGCAATCAACGAAGACGGGAAGGGGGAAGACAGGGTGGGGTAGAGCAGGGGGGGTTGGGGGAGGGGAAGTATCAACATCAGCATCAGTGTTCGTTTTTGATCCAACGGGTAACTCCCCATTGGACCCCCGGACAGTTCTCACCCTACTGGACCATTTCTCCCTATTCCCATTATCCCTCCCGGTCCCACCTCCTTGTGCGTGGTTATATACCTCGGAAGCTAGTCGGATGCATATTGGGGTGTTGGTGGAGGATCCAAGGTTCCCAGATGA